>NC_051846.1:133635404-133723534 GCF_002237135.1 Teleopsis dalmanni | reverse complement strand
TTGTTGTATGGATGCATCAACATCCATTGGTTCAGGCTTAGGGAAATTATTTTGCCTGGGCTTATTTACATTTGCGCGATTAAAGCGCAAGTTATTGGAGAAATTATTTTGATTAAAGGTTTTTCTCTGATCAGAGAATTGGAATGCGAATTTTGCACGCAAATTATTGGATTCTAACTCCTGAGCTTTGGCTAGAGCGTTAGGTAAATCTGTAGGTGAAAGGGAAAATAATATATCATTTAATGGAGCGTGTAGCCCAGTAATGAACACTCTCAAGGCGTTCTGACGATTTTTGTTATTTAATTCACGAGTAATGGACGAGTCATTACCGTGAGTCATTATTGTTTTGTTTATCAAAAGGGTTAATTTTTTATTAACCAGATTATAATAGTCAAGGACAGTGGATGAGCCTTGCCTAAGGATACTCATTTCCTGTTCAATGACGTGGATTGGGCGCTTGTCAGCATAAGCAAAATCAAGTCTGCTTATAATGGCGTCATAGTTAAGGACAGTTCCATGATTGGTTAGTACATCGTTTCCTTGATGAACTATTTTGTTCCTTAATATTGTGAGGGCAGCAAAATATTTTCGGCTACCTCTGGTGTAGAGGCTCATGCAATTGTGAGCTGCTTCTCTCCAACTAACGTAAGAATTTTGGTTTCCAGTAAATTCTGGAATAGATTTTATTACGTCAAGACTTTCGTCGCACGTTATTGTCTCGTCTATTGTCTGTGGTTCGTATTCCACCACGGTATTTGTACCAGTCAGTGTTTGAATTTGACTTTTCAAACTCCTAACTTCTTCCCTAAGGGATAACAAATTAACAGAGATCAATCTGCTGATCGTCTCTTGAGTTATTGTAGAAGATGGTGTAGTGTTTGTGGCCATTTTGGAGAAATTCTTTATTAGTTCCTCCAGGATTATTTATTATATTTATAAAAATTTTACAGACCTTTCTTGTCTGATAGAGAATATATTATTTGTATATATAATTGTTATTAAATATGAAAAATTTATTTTTATTTATTTGTATGTTTTTAATGCATTAATAAATATATATTTATGTACATTGATTTTTAATAAATAGCATAAGTAAAGAAATACCTTCTGTATCAATTGTAGAGAAGTTATTGATTGCTGTCGCGTTGACTTCTGGTAGCGAATTCTTCAAAAAATCTGGAAACACTTGGGCTTAATGGTGAAGTGTTCCGTTCACCTTCTACACCATAGATGCTGTCTAGGTGTATATGAGCTTTGATTGATGCGGTGCGTTCTCTCAGTCTGTTTAAAATATTTTCCTCTTCAGCATCTGGTCGTCGTTCAGTACGTTCGGCCGCTGATTGTTGGATTCTTGACATGGTTTGTCCAAAGATTGCTAATATTTTTTGTAGTTGTTATTACAAGTGTTTTAAAGTAACACAATTTTTTTATTTATTAATTTTTTTTTTAAAAAATTTCTTAATAAAATTCTTATTTACTTTCCAATATTTATTGTCTTGGAAATACTTTTTTTCAAAATTAATTGGTTAATTTTAACTATTAACTGCTGTTCTTATTAATCACTATTGTTAATTAATATTTTCAGTTTTTAATATTAACTTTATGGATAATTACATTTATCCATTTAAAAAAAATTTTGCACATTCAAAAATTTTCTGCTCGCGAAATCTCGTATTTTATTTTGAGATTTTTTATTATTATTTTTTTTTTTTATTCGCGAGCCCAACAGTTGTTGAGTGCCAATTAATTTCCGAATATTTTTATATTAATTTTTTTTTTTTTAAAAAAAATTTACACATTAAAAATTTTTGCTCGCAAAATCTCGTTTTCTAATATTAGGGATATTTTTATTAAAGCGAGCCACTCGTTTTTTCACATTTGCGTGAGTTCACTGTGTGTTTTTAAAACTCGCGAAATCTCGTATTTTATTATTAGAGATTTTTTTATAATCGCGAGCCCCACGTTGGGCGCCAATTAATGTTCGGGTTCTTTGTTTAGTTTTTTAAAAAATATACTTTATTTATTATATTTAATTAATTTATTTAATTACAATTTTTGTGACATAGTTTAACTATTATATTTGTTGAATATCGGTTGTTTTTAAAATATAATTAACTTTTTGTTTCAAGACAGCAAGACCGTAAGACCGTGGATAACGACTATTTTAGTTTAACCTTTGCTAAGGCTTAACCGTTTTGTTTCATTCCTTTATAACGACTGACAATTCAAAGTTTTTCCTTTGATGCCTGAAGTCGTTATTCAAAATCTGAAATTGGATTTTATCCAATTGAATTCAAGCTTCTAAAATTCCTAAGAATTTTCTAGAAGCGTCTTTTCTCCATCCAATAGGATTGGAGCTTCTATTTGCTAAAGCACCTCGTCAGCGTCTTTAGCTTTGGCGTCAGTAGCCAGATGACGATATCTTTGTCCAATAATGATTGAACAATTCATCGATCAAGTATTTCAAATGATACTTGATCTGTTTTGCACAACATAGTTGCGTCTTAAAGGAAAACAATTTTGTTTTCTTTTGCAACATTGTTGCCATAAGAAGTGCAGGCAGTAAGCCTGACTGAAATTAAATATACAAACGCGCGTAGGCGTTATGAAATATTTTAATGCGCAATTCTTAGATGCGCATACTTGAGATACAAAAATTATGTGTAACGGCAAAGTGCCGTTATAGTAATACAGGGTGTTAACTTGCACACTAGCAGCATACAGTTGTCTTTTATTTCATGTGAAGACTATATTTTCTACAGTTATTGCTTTGGAAAATGCTCTCACTTGAATTCAATATTTTGTTGACCATATTTTTAATTGTGTCAGAAGAAATGTAGAAAAAAACACGATGGAAACGCTGTGACGAGAGTGGAGTGTAGTGTGTTGTTGGTTGGCGTGGACGAAGGTTGTAAAATATAGCAACAAAAAACAAAAAAAAATTAAAATCTAACAGCTTAATACTTCGTATCCATTGCATACTAGTAGGATACTTAGTAACATTTTATTGTTTACATTAGCACAAGTTACTTAAGAAACAGGAAAGAGCTTTTATGTGTCAAAAATTTCTAGTTGCAAAGCTTTTCTTTGTTTACATTTTAGTTGTAATCAGCTGACATTAAATTTTGTGTTGTTTGATGAAAATAATTCGGCATGAAAAACGCAGAAACTTTAAATAATTTAATGCATGTTTGTTATGTTGTTTATAACATGAATGTAGCTGTGGTTGCATAGGCATTTTCAGTACTTCCGATGGCAACTCTGGACAAAATGGTGATTTTGTTCGGCTTATATGGGCAATATATGTGTAATAAAATTTAAAGTTCAAATTTCAAAAATGAATAATAATTCTTTACAATTATTGATGAGAATATTTTCTTTACTTGATGATAAATAAAATATAATTTTTCATATCTATCAAAAGTAAAATAATACATGAAACAAATAATATATTTGTTACGCAAAATGACGACACGAAATATGAATAATTAACGAAATCATTCGTTGACAGATAACAGGAAATTTCGTATGTGCTTCCATTTTCGTTCACAATAGACGAATTATTAGTGTTGGCAACCATGTGATTTGAGCTGCTTATTAGTTAAGTGATTTCAAAAAGGTTGGACTAAATAAACCAGCAGTGTTGTTTCATATGCTATTTTTAAAATAAGCAGTTCTTTTGTGATATGCTTACAAGAGAAAAGGGCTACTAATAACTTATAAATAGAAAATAAAATGTACTATAACTACAATACTGATAAATTAAGATATAAAAAAATTAAAAATAAAATAGACTATAACTATATTGATAATAAACAAGGAATTAAAAATAAAAAAAATATATTGACTAGTCTCTAGTTACTGCGTCTGTTACGGCCCTTTCGTACGAATATCCTCTTTCCATCATCAAAATTGATTAGTCTATCAACTCTCACTAGCATCTTTTCATCAAGCGTGTTTCTTTTTTCAAGCTGTTTCTTCCATTATGTGGCCAGTGAGCAGTGAGCAGTTATTTATAAACTGCTCACCACTCTTATTCCAGATATTCCCAATAGTAAGTTAAATTTACTAAGTAAGCAGAGGAAACGTACTATAATTTTCAAAAAGTAGAACATTTATACACTGTTTATCAAAAATGTTATTCATAAATGGCATTTAACAATAGCTGCGTTTCAGCAAACAATGATTAGCTTGGATCATCTATGCTAAAACGATACGGATCACGTATGATGAATGGAATGCATCGGCATGGATGGGATGAAATGCATCAGCATGGATATAGTGGAAATTTTAATTAAACGATCAATAATTTTTCTTTTGAAGATTTGAGGAAAAACTTTGGACTTCAAAGATTTACTATTAATTATTTGATTGGTATTTAAGCATAAAAAGTACAATTACTATTTATTAATTATATTTTTTATTTCAATAGATTTGTTAATAAATTCTAATCAACAAATACAAAATAACCGTGGAGGTCACAATCGTACGAGAGCAAAGAAAAAAATTTATATATTTTTGTGGTATATGGCAAATATGAATACTTTTTGCGAATTTGGTATTTGTTTTGGAATATCAAAGGCTTCTGCATGGAGAATAATTGAAAGAACTAGTGTTTGGTTCATATCAATTGGACACCAATTTATAAAATGGCAAAATACGGCCAAAGCATTTGTCATACAAGATATTTTTGATCATGATAACAAGGTTTCGTCGCTTGTTATATTTTATGGAATTACAAAGAACACCTTCAATAACAAATTTAGTTATGTGCGCAAGCATATTGTATAATATATTCATTATGACTGAGTTCATAATGAATTCATTTAGAATAAGTACAGTGGATAACAGACGGAATTTGGTTAAGCGATATATAATTGATACTGGTGTTATAACGAATCATGGTTAACATCGAATAATATCACATTGATTCATTTACAAATGAGTTCTAAAGAATTGCAAAGAATAAAGCATATTCTACGAGTAAATTATGTATTGTTCTGTTTTAATTATATAAAAGAATTTACTTAATTTTTATATAATCATTTCAAATTATTTGATTTTAATAAATTATCAAACAATACTTTTTCAACAATAAAACGTGAATAATTAAAGTAATAATTTTAATTAAAGTAATAATCAAAACTTTACTTTTAACAAAGAAATAAATAATAATGACATATTAAATACATAATTTCATAAAATAAATAATAAATAAGTAAAATCAAGAACAAATAAATATTAATGTAGATTTGTTTTTTTTTACAGCACCGTTGCATCGCATTGCCAACCTCATTGGCATTAAAATACGTTCCACTTTTGTTTTTTACATACATTCCAAATTGAACCAGAATGTGAACCAGATCAATTGCTGGTTCGACCTATTGTTTTTGTTTTGTATGTAAAATTGAGGGGATCATGTTTGCTGAAACACAGCCAATGTTATAAAGCAATTATAAAACTCTATTCATAAACTTTTTTATAAAGTTAAAATGGTGTTAAAATGCTGTTATAAAATGTAAAAAAATTATAATAGGTTTATAGCTTTTTAACAGCAATTTAAATAAAATTTTGGGTTGTGTAGTAACATTTATTGGGTCAATTACAGTTAAATATGGATGCTGTAAGTATAATTAAAGGAATTGGTAAGTACTTAATTTAATTTTTTTTATATAATTAAAAATGAAATTATTGTGTAGATTTTTGAATTGAATAGTCAAAAAAAATTACCGCCATTTATAAATATATAAGCAACGTGAAGATCCTTTTTTGTTGAGTGATAAAGAATTTCAGTTGCGGCACCGATTTTCCAAAAAAAGGCGTAGAAAAAATAATTAACTTAGTGAATTAGGACTTAACGTTTGATAATAAAGGCAATGGAACTTCCGTAAGACTACAAGTTCCAGTGACTTTACGCTGTTGGAGTCGTAGAGAAGTAACTAATCTTATTCAAATTCTATTTCACACTAAAAGCTTTTAATATAAAAAATGCAAGGCGACGCAGGTGATTTACACGGCCTTAGCCAGGCTACAGTCTATGAGCATTGATTCGTTATCTTACTGTGAAGAAACTTGTGATAATTCAGCAAATCAAAAGAAATCTAATGTTATAATAAAAACGTTTATTGAAAAAACTTTTAATAAAATTATAAATTAAATCACAATTTACTAATCATGAATAAATCTTTTAATTTTTATTTTTCTGCTGAATTAGTTCGGTTTCCATTTTCATTTCATGCAATTCTTGCATGCATTTAATTTTGGCCTCCGAGATCAACATTACCGGATCAATTTCAAAAGATTTCTAAAAAATTAATTCCGTTAATTATTTTAAATTTTCGATAAAGTATCTGTTTTCGTTTTCTTTCTTTCGTTGGATGGTTTTCTGCCAATCCTACAGAGTATACTTCCTCCTCTACGTCATTTGAAATGGTATTTGAAGTTGGAGTATTTGCAATATTTTCTAGTTTATTTCTATCAGAATCAGATAAGTTGTGGCCAACCACAAACTCATTTGATACCCAAACAGAAGTGTCATCACTTTCCAATGCTTCACCAGGACAATGTGGCCCTCTGCCTATTTGTAAAAGCTGGCGTCTTTCTATACATTTCTCTTTTTTTGCATTCTTATTTATTTATTATGCCTTCAGTTGCGCCACTGATCGCTTTGCAAGACCCATTTCATTAAGGCTAAATACAAACATTTCATAAAAACAAAAAATGGACGCTATACATACTTGTTTATTTAAGTTATGTTCATACGATTCATTCATGCATTTTGCTTGGCTTTTGACCTTATTTGTGTTCGTGTCCGTGTTCATATTTTCAATAACATTAACATTTTCACTAACGACAATGCCTAAAAAATAATGAATATAAAAAGAATAGAAAATAACTATTGCAAAAATATGATATATCTTATTTTCAGCGCTTCAATTATCTCCACGAAATTTTTTTACCGTCATAGTGAACAAAATTGTGAACGTTAGTACATCTTTTTTCCTTAATTTGAACTGATAGTTATTTTAATTTCATTTTGTTCCTCACAGTGTTGCAAATAATTTTGTGTTTAACAGACATTAAAAACATAGAAATATAAAGACATGTAATCTGCCTGGGAAATACATGTCTGTTGAAACATAAAAATTATCAAAATTATTATTTCATGTATAATCACTAACATTTTGTTAGTGGGGGTAAAATAAATAAAAATATAAACTATAAAAACAGTATTTTATATGAGTTCAAAAGTGTTATATAAGTTTTGAAAAAATCGAATTGGAAACAACAGAATAATTGAAAACATGAGATTCACTAAAATACGCGTATTCAAGTCATAAAAATATTAATTTATATTTTTTATTTTATGTTTATTGTATGAAATGAATTAAATAAATATAATTCATTAATAAAGTAATTCATCTGCTGTGGAAAGGACGAAAGTCGACATAATCAAAATGCCGGAAACGTCTATATCTAAGGCAGCAACTTCAACAAAAGAATGAAAGCCGATGAGCAAAAATAACCGGAAGCGTCCACATACAAACTAACTATGGCGAAGATAGCGACCAGACGATCTCTGATCGTGGCACTTATCGACCGCAGTGACAGGGACAGATGGCAAAAAATAGATGGACGGATAAGAACTCGCACATGCTCGCTGCAGAGGAAATCGAAGAGGATCTTGGTCTTAAAGAGATCCTGAGTTCTTCTCCCAATCTTAACGAAGGAGAAGAACCTGTAGGGATGAGTATAGAAACCAGCCGCGGTGAGGAATCAGAAACTCATGCTAAAGATTCTATAAATGAACCTCCATCGTCGTAAAATTACCTCAGTTCAGCTTCTACAAGAGGGCGGCTACGATGTGGCTTGAATTCAGTAACCATGGCGGTTAGCGTCGAGTAATGCAATCAGTGGGTTGAATTCACAAAAGAATTCACAAAATAATTAGTTTATTCCACATAGGGTTACAAGGGTGAAAACTGTTGTACTGGTAAATAAAGATATTAATTTTTATATCTTAAAGTCTCTCTTTACAAATGATCTAATAGTGGTGGCAGTGGGCGATGACAGAATCCAACTCTTTGCATTCTGTTGCATGCCACACGAGAAAAAAACGCCATCTCAAGAGCTCCAAATGCTGGTAGACTTAGTTGGCGAAGGACAGCAAGGTCTGAACACCGGTACTGATGCCAGCACACATCATACACTTTGGGGAAGCACCGACATTACCGCCAGAGGTAAGTCAGTTTTTAATTACATAATATGAAATTGGCTTAGTCTTTCAAATAGAGGGAGTAACCAACCTATTTTGAACCGAAGAACGTTCTAGATATAACACTCTTCATGGGACTGTTTTAAACGTAGATCTCAACAACATTGGTGGAATAAGAAAGTGGGATTAAAAAAGACATGTTCGCAAAATATTCAAGCTAGCTCAGCTAGCAGAATGTGATGTTATCTGGGAGGAGTACAGGGATATTCATAACCAGTAAAAGAAATACATCCGTAACACGAAAAAACTCCTGGAAGGATTTTTGGCGCAGGTATCGAACAGACATGGAAGTAACTAGGTTCAGAAAACTACTATCCAAACACCCAACTGTGCCTAACCTTGCTACAAAAAACAAAAAAAAAAAAGGTGAATGTACTAAAATCAACACCGAATCGCTTGGAGGTCTTATTAACACTCACTTTCCTGGCTGAGCAATCGTGAGCAATACCGAGCCAGTCCGGAAGAAATATTGTCACATACGCGAGGTTGGAATGGATAATCAACTCATTCGCTTCATATAAATCTTCTGGTATTTATCCAGTTAGGATACAAAAGGGTCAAATAAAACCATGGCTGATAAAAATCTATAATTTTGCTTGAGATTTAGTTACGTTGATATGGTTGTACAGGATGTTATGTTATGTTATTAGCATGTTATGTTAGGGTATGCATGCAGTAAGATCACCAATTAATGTCTGAGTCCTGAAAGGATTTAAGGATCGCCTATCGACCAACGTAAGGAAACGACCTATCAGTATAGAGGAAAGTATTGCTAAGCTCTTCAGCTGCTTATTGTCCTTATAGTATCTAAATGCCGCATAGAACACGATTGAAATAAAAGACGTAACCTTGTCTTAAGTTAAATTAAATCTGTCTTTATTGTAAAAATCATGGGTATTTATACTTATTCTATCTTATTTACTAAACAATTATTATTTACTTCTATTTAATTTAAGTAACCAATCAATGCATTGATTACTCCCATATATTATATTATTTTTTTAATTACATATATTTTATCTAAATTTAAATCTAAAATTTAAAGAAACAAATTTAAATAAGTGCACACAAAGATTAAATAATAAACGTACACTCTAGTTGTCGCGATCCGTGTCAGCATAAGTGCGGTTTTTATGTTTAAATTACAAAACATATTTCTGAATTTTAATTTTATTAAAAAAAAAAAAAATCAAAACAAGTTAATCAAAAGCAATAAAATTATTAGTTACTAATACTTTCAAAACAGCTGATAGAGACAGCATTTGTTTGTTTATTCTTTAACGAAAGTTGCAATTTATAAAAGTGGCGTTGCCACAGTGTATATTTTTAATTCTTTTGTAAAAATTTAATATTCTATATATATACTATATAATCAGTGATCATCAAACTAAAAAATTTATTTCTTTTAATATTTAATTTTTTATGAACAATTGTAAAAGTAATATACGAAGACATTCACTAATAAGTGAAAATGGCCTAAATGGCTACATAACGCTTAATGCAGAAGACATTAAAATAAACGATCAACCTATAAACAAAACTATAGGTAAATCGAATACCGAAATAAACATTAAAAAAACCGCTAGTGAGATTGCTATAGCAAATAAAATTAAATTAATTAGTAATAAAAATAATAATTTAAACATAACTTCTCCAAACGAAATTAACATGTCCACAAACACCAGCCACACTAATGACAAAAATAATGAAGCTCTTAATAAAAAAATGAGAGAATTAGAAGTCTTATGCGGCAAACTTCATCAAGAAATTATCCAATTCAAAAGTGAAAACCAAAAATTAAGGTCGAAACTTGTCAACAACAATGTTCCAAAAGAGCAAACCACCATAACTTTCGAAACAGACGAGGAAGAGCTTGCTCGAGAAACCGACTGGATCGTTAAAAAAAATAATAAAAGAGCCTCAAAAAAGCGCAAAGCTACTACATCTCCAAGTGTGTCACCAATTCTCAACAATGTGACACAAAAGCATTCTAAAGAAACGGAAAAGACATCAACCCAGCTTCGTCCACCTCCAATTATGGTAACTGTCTCTGATAATTACAATCACATAAGAAAAATTACTACAAAGGAAAACAAAAATAAATTTTTGCTGAAACTAATGAATAACGACTTATGTAAAATTAGCACTTTCGATGGTAACGATTATCGGGAAGTAACTCGAGCTCTAAATGAAGCAAATCTCTCATGGCACTCTTATGAACATAAACAGCTTAGACCAATAAGAGTTATAGCAAAAAACCTGCATCACTCATGCGACCCTAAAGATATTGTAGGCGACCTTGCAGAAAAGGGTTTTAAAATTGTCAGCGCACTTAATAAGCTACAATTTAACACCAAGAAACCACTGGATATGTTCATCTTAACCTTTGAGTCAGTAGAAGATACGAACAAAATCCATGAAATCAAAGAAATCTTAAATACAATACTATCTATAGAAACAATAAAACCCTCTAAACTTATCCCGCAGTGCACCAAATGTCAATCTTTCAACCATACCAAAAACTACTGTCAAAAGCAGCCTAGATGTGTGAAATGTGCAGGTAAGCATGAAACTATAAATTGTGAAAAACCCGATGATAGTCACCCAAAATGTTGCAACTGTGGGGAGCAACACCCAGCGTCATATCGCGGTTGTGTAGTCGCAAAGGAGCTTCAAAAATTAAGAGACCAAAAAACAAAAAAAGTTCCTGTCCCAGTTCAAACAGATAATATCGAAAGACCAATAGTATACACAAATCGAAGAATCGCTAAAGTATCATATGCAGACGCTATTAAGCCAACAACCTCCGTAGCCCAAAAAATAAATATATCTGATGAATCACAAAATGTCCTCTCTGTTATTCTTGAAAAACTAATGGCAATAGACAATCGTCTAGACAACTTAGAACAAAAACATAACTGTACATCTGTATGATTGCTCTCAAAATTATGGAATGGAACGCAAATGGTTTGCTTCAACACAAAAACGAATTAGAATTACTTCTGCAAACAGAAAATATAGACATATGCCTAATAAGCGAAACTCATTTTACAAAAGAATCGTATATCAATTTTAAAAACTATAATATTTATCATACTATTCATCCAAGCAATAATGCTAGAGGCGGAAGTGCCGTTATAATTAAATCCAACATTAAGCATTATCAAGATAATAAACTCTCTAATGAAGAGTTCCAGGCAACAACCGTTGCAGTTGAAGAGAGTGGTTCCAAAATACAAATAACGTCCATCTATAGTCCACCAAGACATAACGTAAAATATGAACAATACATAGATCTATTAAAATTACACAAACATAAAGCAATAATTGGTGGTGATTTTAACGCAAAAAATGTTCAATGGGGGTCAAGACTAAATACCACAAAGGGTAAGGAATTACTTATAGCATGTCAGGCCACAGGTTTCGAAGTTCTCTCCACTGGCTGTCCAACATACTGGCCAACTGATAGAAATAAATTACCAGATGTCATTGATTTCTTTATTGTAAATAAAATTCAAAAAAGAGACATTGAAGTTAAAACAGGACTTGACTTAAATTCTGACCATTCTCCAATATTGCTTACTTATGGATGTAATATTCTATCTACGCTACCTAAACCGACACTAACAAACCGTCTAACAGACTGGAATTATTTTAAGGCCCAGATAAATGAAAATATTGACCTATCCTGCAAAATACGAAGTATAAATGACCTAGAGAGTGAAACGCATTGCTTTACAAACTTGATTCAAAAATCGGCATGGCGCAGTTCTCCACTGCAGAATAGTAAGCAATTTGATAAAAACTATCCGGTCGAAATTTTAAATCTAGTCTATAATAAAAGAAAACTACGTAAAAATGGCAACAAACACGATTAATGCAAGATAAAAGAAACCTTAATAATGCCACTCAAAAATTAAGAAGAGAAATCAGTAATTTTAAAAATGAAAATGTTAAGAAATATCTTACAAACTTGACAAAACAAACAAAAGTATAAAAGACCGATCACTCATAATCCTCCAATAAAAAAAGATAATAATGAATGGGCGAAAAGCAACATTGAAAAGGCACACGTTTTGGCTGAATATTTAAGTAATACCTTCAATCAAGAAGAAACCCATCATATAGAGCCAAATAACAACATAGATGATGAAGCTATTTTGCGGATAAAAAATAAAGAAGTAACTGGGGAAATCAAAAAATTGAAATTAAAGAAATCACCAGGATATGACCTCATAACTAGTGAAGTGTTGAAAAAGCTACCTCCAAAAGTAGCCAAACTTGCACAGATATTTAATGCGAGTATAAAATTAAATCATGTCCCTAGCTATTGGAAAGTTGCTGAAGTGGTGATGGTTCTAAAACCAGATAAGGACCAACATTCTCCAACTTCATATAGACCAATCTCTCTCCTGCCAACCATAGGAAAACTGTTCGAAAAGCTTATCTGTAAAAGACTTGAAAAAGTAGTTTGTCAAAGAAATCTTATCCCAAATCATCAGTTTGGATTTCGGAAAAAACACTCAACAATCGAACAAGTACACAGAGTTACGCACGAAATAGAAAAGGCTTTAGAAAACAAAGAAACTTGTTCAGTTGTGTTTCTGGATATATCAAAGGCTTTTGATGGGGTTTGGCACTCTGGCCTGATATATAAGTTAAACACTATCCTGCCACAGCAATATTGTAAACTACTGGAATCGTATGTTGGCAAAAGGTACTATCGAGTTAAACTACTTGACGCGTATTCGAAATTATATCCTATAAATCGCGGAGCCCCTCAGGGGAGTATACTAGGCCCATTGCTGTACCTGCTGTACACATATGATTTGCCAGTGAACCCAAGATGTATTGTTGGAACTTTTGCAGATGACACGGTATTAATGGCTACAGGTCCAAACAACAAGGTGTCTACCACTAAGCTTCGTATCGCTCTTCAAGAAATTGAACAATGGACAAATAAATGGAAGCTGATAGTAAACAGTTCAAAATCTAATCATGTAGACTTCACTAACAAAAGAGAAAATCAAATTTCATTATTTCTAAATAGCGTAAAAATTCCAGTTGCAAATTCTGCGAAATATCTGGGTATGAGTCTAGATGCCAAACTGAGATGGAAGGTACACGTCAAGAAAAAATTAAATGAGCTAAAAATAAGATACAAAAAGTTAACTTGGCTTATTGGAAGGAGATCTAAATTATCTCAGCAAAACAAGCTTATGATCTATAAACAAGTCTTCAAGCCGGTCTGGCTCTATGGTGTCCAAATCTGGGGTTGTGCGAAAAAACATATAATAGATATGATGCAAAGATTTCAAAACAAAGCAATCAGGGTTGCAGTTAACGCTCCGTGGTACGTGCGAAATTCTGATCTACCTCGTGACCTTGAAATACCTACTGTCAAGCAAGAAATTCAGAAGGCTGCTAAAAAACATTATGACAGGCTGAGACAACACTTAAACAGCACCATTCCAGTGCTACTTTGTGATGTCACTCACAGACGCTTATGCCGCTTCAAACCTAATGACCTTTTGAGGCGTTTCAACCAGCAAGGAGATGACTAGTTCGTATCTATATGCTCACCCTAGATAGACTTAGATAAACTTACTTGTAATAAAAAAAACCTCTTGTTAGTCAATATGACTAGTTGTTGTAAATTTAAACTCTTCATTTTGTTTAAATATAAATAAAAAAAAAATATATATTTTACAAATAAATACTCTTCTAACGTATTACAATTATACGTCATGTACTATTTTCTAAAAGTTAAATGTACCTTCTGGAATTTAGGTTGGAATAGTGCAACGACCACACATGCTTATCATGTCTTATGTTATAAATGCATATTTGTAACGGCATGAGTCAAAGTATTTATTTTAAGTAATATAATCAAAGTCAAAGCGTCAAACTGACAAAAGTGCATATTATGATTTATGACACATTTAATTTGTCTGAATGAACAGTGGCTTGTCACATATGGCATTGATGTAGGTCGTGGGCACTACAACGTACCTGTGAACTGGATAGTGGCGAGGGTCGTGTTTATTCCGAAAGCAGGAAAAAGTGGTATTCTCTACTCTAAAGATTATAGGCTAATTAGAGTTACTTCTTTCATCCTCAAAATATTCGAAAAAATACTGGCAGCACATGTAGGAGATCAGTTAGGTTCCGTAGTCTTGTCAAAGGAACAACACGCTTATACAAAAGGCAGATCCACAGAGACTGCTCTTCATACACTTGCCTTTAATATTAAAAAAGTCTTAGAATACAAAGAATACGCTGTAGGTGTTTTTCTGAACATTGCGGGTGCTCTCAATAATGTAACATATTAACGCAAACTTCAATGTTATTACAATTATATAACACTGAATATAATTTTAATAACACTGGAAATGGTCTACAAAATATATGTTAGTAGAATACGTTACATAAGTTAACAACTGTGATATTTTTTTATTTCAGCTTAAGTTTATTTTTTATATAATATGAGTTATTATATAATAATATAAATTTAAAAACACGACCTAATGCCCGGCAACATTTAAACACAAATATGTTGAGGTCGACACAAACATAATAAAAAAAACTTCAAACAAAAATTATAAATTACATAAATTTAAAACTATTAAATGGAATTTAAGAGAGAAAACCACATTTAAAAAAATCATTAAATTTTCTTTTTGAACTAAAACAAACTTCTTTAAATTCAAATTTCAACAACTCGTAATATAAAAGTTATTAAAGTTCTTAATGCTACCACTCTATTCGAAGTACCGAAGATAATAATAGTTAAACAATTCATATAGCATTTCGAATACCTGATTATGTGCCTTTCATTTAGTATTACCTCAATTTTAGAGATCCTTTCTTTTCTTTCCATTTACTTAACATCAACAAGTTCTTGCGATTTCCCATTTTAGCACTTTTCTCTTTAGTAAAGTGGTGTTGGCTTTGAGGTTCTTTTTTTTCACTATTATGTCTGAACTTCATATATCTTCATATTGCATATTCATATTGCATTAAATTCTGACCATAATGCTCACACCAAAAAAATATATATGATTTTTTTAGCTTTATATACGTTCTTGTTGATTTGTGACTGAATCGTGTATTTACTTCTTAAATCACTTTAGTTGTTTTGTTTTTTTTCTCTTTATTACTATTAAATAGATAAAGGATAATTGATTTTTTTTCTTATTTTTATTAATTGATAGTTCTTTCTGTAATTTATTACTTTAATATAAATTTATTTAATAAGTGTAATAATGATAGTTAATTTGATAAACTTTATGTAATTATTAACTGTTTAATGTATTTTTTTTGTTAACAATTTTTTAAAAAACTAATTAGACAAATTAAATTCTTTTATTTAATGGTTGCACCACCTTACTTCAGTTCAACAAGATTCTTTTCTTAAACACAACATTTTTAAAATATTTAATTAAAACTTTTGAACGCAGTCAGAACACAACACAAAAATCGACTAACCTTCCTCTCTACTACTTGCTTTTATATACCAGTTGCTTCTTAATGACAACCTTCTAGGAAGTTCGATTTAGTCCTGTTACCAATTATCTTTGGCGCCGAGATTTTATAAACTTTCCACCACTATCCTGTTACTAAATTTCCCTCCTCCAAAACTAATGCCTCTTGTACATCCGAGTTCTCTCTATTTGTTTTGTTTAGCTATAATGAGGAGAATGAACTTTTAAAATGCTCGTCTTTCACCCCTACGTAGAAACTATCATTTTTCTTTTGTATTTTTATTCGCTATTCATATTTGGCAATACCTCATGCTCTAGCTAGTTCAAACTTTAGTGAAGCTAGTGCTCTAGCTAGTATGCAAAATAAAATATATACAACATATATATATAGTGAATACAAACAAAAAAACCAAAAACCTGACTAGACGACGCAGCTTGTAGTGCTTCCTGGATAACGTGGGACATTTCAGGTAATGACTAATAGTTGACATTATTTCTTAGGCCTACATAACAAAAGTACACCGAGGATGTTATATCGTGTAGCCGATCGCTTGTAGGAAATGCAACAAGCCGGATTCAAAGCAAACTCTGGAGTATCTGCTGTTTAACTGCCAGACTCTCTTAAGAACTCGACAAAAATTCCTGGGCGCTATCAGTTTTAGAGGACTGGAGCACATACTTTAGGTTTCTGTTGAAATACTAATAAATTTCGCTAATAACACGCGCATCCTCAGTGATGCACACTATCGCTAAATATTAAGATTCTAAGGTATCGCAATGCTACTTAATGGTCTACGCGTGGACTTTCCGTTCTGCCAGCATAACCTAACTTAACCTAACCGATTATAAAATAGATGTGATCGTGTGAAATATATTTTACATATATATTTCATATATACATATATTTTTAAACTTTAAATAATTGTTATAAGATTTTAAAAATATTGATCGTATTGTATTTGTTGTTCCAAAATAAAACAAGTAAGATTTTACTTTTTTGAATGCATATAATAGATTCGAAACGGTGAGACTAATTAGTTGCAATTTTGAAACGAATTTGAGGTGTTTTTGTGATAGTCGATATTATTAATAACAAATGACAATATTTCGACCTTTTAGGAATTAAAAAAAAAATTAGAAGAAAAAAGGAAACAAAAGTTACAGAAGGAGAGAAAAGAAGAGATGATAACAAGGAACATGACAGTGTTCACAATCGGTTATTAATGACGACATTTGGCTCATACATCATGATCGATCGATATGTATGTCTTCATGATTTGCACACATCTTCGAAATTGATCCGTTTTCAGCTGGGTAACGACGACATATGAGACTTTCAAGTTGGAAACGGATCGATCAGTCATGGAAAACGTTTGTCAGACATGGATATATACATGTCTCCGCAGACAATTCAGACAATTTGGTTAATTCTCAGTCGAATATATCAGTGTGTCGATTTGTTCGTAATGCCTACTGAACACTTTTTGTCGAAAAATTATTTTAGAGTTGGCGCTCCACTTTTCTTTAACAAAATTGTAAAACTAAGTGCCTGTAAGCAGTTCACTAAAAATCAAATAAATAATAATTACTTTTTAACAATAGCAATTGTTGAAGATTTTGTTTAAAATTAATTGTAAATTGCATTTTTAAATAAAATCAATGCTTAATTGAATATATTAAATTTAGCTTTTACCCAACAGAGTGGAAAACATCTTTGATCATAATGATTCATAAATCAGCAAAGATCCCACGCTTGCTGTTTCATACAGGCCAATAAGCTTACTGCCATGTCTTTCAAAACTCTTTGAAAGAACAGTACTTTTAAAGCTGAAAACTTCTAATAACTTTCCAATAGAACCTGGTGTTCCACAGGGAAGTGTATTTGACCCTATCTTTTATGTACTTTACACATCTGATATCCCAATAAATAGTTCAGCTGTCACTACAACGTTTGCCGATAATACAGCAATTTTATGCCGAAAAAAAACGTTGTCTAAGCTTCAAACCAACTTCAATCTCACATATTTCTGGTGGAGAAATGGTTGTCAAAATAGCGTATTAAATGAACTATAATGTAAACACGTCATTTTTACCTTAAATTGAAGCAACATTTCCAAGAATTTCACTAAATAGCATTTCCATACCACAATCAGCTAATATAACGTACTTAGATATTCATCGAGACAGACGACTAACTTGGCGCAAGCACATTGAAGCGAAAAAAATACAAATGAAGTTCCAAGCCTCTAAGTTGCACTGGCTCATTATTAACAGATTCTCCCTATGCCTAGAGTATAAAGTACTCTTGTATAATAGTACTCCACCGAGATCTACAAATTCCCTTAGTTAAAAATGAGTTTGACAAAATAAAAAAGAAGTACAATAAAAGGATGACAGAACAGTTAATCCATTAGCTAGGAATCATTTCAAACCACTACTTCCCGCCTAAAAAGAGCTGACCGTCTAGCCATTAATTAAAATTGAATAGATTCAAGCAAATACACCTCTCTTATTTTTAGTAATCTCATAAAGTTTATTTGGTTTCTTAATAAACCACCTAATATTCATTCCAATGAAATTCAACCCATCAATGTAACGGAGGTCCATGATATAAGACTTACTTATTTTTATAATAATAAAGTTTTAATATAAAATTATATAAAGTAATGAATAAAATTCAATTAAACTATTTAAGAAGGTTAGGCAATAACGTTATTTCTCTTACAATGTAATCTAACGGCACCTGGTAAGAATGGCGTAATCTTGCATTCCATTATTCTTGCTTATTGAGTAGTATTCATTTGAGGGTCAAAAGCACACGGTCCTTATGCAAAAGGTTAGTAATCAATTTCCAAAATATTAAGAACTATTTTTTATATATTATATATTTTTATAAAATATATGTATATGTATATGTTAAAATCCAACAACTATAAAAAAGGAGTATTCAAATATAAAAAGGGAGTATTCAAGTAATCCAGTATTCAATTAACCCAGTCTTCGAGCGCATACACAATCGGCCATCATAATAAAAAAATTGTTTCGAAAACATTTTAAGAAGGAAATACTTGAATATTTTAAAACAAATATTATTTTGATATCAATTTGCTTTGTATTAAAATTTACACTAGAAAGAGGAAAAAATTAACGACAAATTCAACATAAAGTTAACATAAACACATAAAAGAAAATAACTACTCATCCAAATGATATGTTTTATGTGTAAAAGTGTATAGCATGACAACTCGCACGAATAAAAACAAAATCCTACAGTAAAATATTTGACCCTTGAAATGTTAATTTATAATTTCATTTGACGAAATTGATAAAGTTTAATTATATAAAACTGTTAAAAATGAAAAAGTTTGTGCGAGTACATTCATGTGATTACGATAACAAGTACATAACATATGTGTATAGGTTTTCAAAGTTTCTCAAAGGTATAAAATTAACTAATTTTACGTTCAAATACATATATTTTCATTACAACGAATAAGTGTTTAAATATGTGTCTATGTGGGAGACCACTTAAAAACCCTCAATGTCATTTAATGAATGAAAAACGTTTAAAAAAAATAGAACGTAATAGACAAATAATTGAAACAGCGAATTAAAAGCTACATTATGTAAATTCATTCAAATATAAAACAGGGAATTTGTAAAACTTTCGAATTCCAAAACACGCCAGCAGTTTTTTATAACTTTTTATTGCTGATGATTAAAGCTGACAGCTGTCAAATACTTTTTCGCATATTGAATATCTTCATTTTTCAGCTAAATGTTCACACTATTCATTTTCATAATAATCATTCATAAAAGTTAATCTCACGCTGATGTAATTATTTACAAAAAAATTTTTTTCACTTAAGTCAATCGTTATATGTTAAAAGTTTACTGTTAATATTTTCTGTTAATAATTCACATCGAGTGAGTATACCACATGCCTTTACAATAATTTTATTATAAATTCTATTATTCTATTAAGATATTAAGAAATATTTTGGCAGAAATGTTTAAGGGTAAGTACTAACAGTGATGGGAAAAATATTGCATAAATATCTTATCAGGATAAATATCGAAAATTTTTAATGATAAATTTCTAACTAATATTTATAATATAGTTAGATAATATTTTATAATACTTGAACTAATGGTTGGAAAATTATTAGTTACGGCCCAACTACTTAATATATTTAATTTATTATTTATACCATGAATACATAAAAACTTCATTTCAAGTTTTTTATTTTGATAAACACAAACTTTTTAAATATGAAGTACATTTAGAGATATTGCTACATGTGAAACTATTAATAACGAAATCAGGGACACTTAACATCGTTGTCACAAAAAAAAAAGATATTTATATTATTTTTCCACTCCAAAAATAACCTAATATTATTAAAAAAATGCCTTGTTACTGTTATATACTGTTATATATTAATCTTTTACATTTTCTTCTCTTTTTACCGATTATTTTTTGTTTAGTTAGAATTGATCTACTATTACCGCACTGATGCACTTGCTTTTAGCTTTTATATTAAATATTTTTCGCGTGTTCCTTGCTGACATAAATTTGGAGAATATTGTTCAAAATGATATCTTTCTTTTTAATTTTCATTTTTAATTTTGTCAGATTTTATGTATATTCGTTTTAATTCACACTTCAAAATTGTAGTTTATTTAATTGATACTGCACAGTCGCACTTCCTTCTTTAGAGTTTAACTTTTAATCTTACGCAAATCTTTTTATAGTATTCTTTAGAGTGTTTATAGTATTCGCTTTTCTTTTTCTAGTCGTTTAATAGACCTGACTTTCTGTTTTCCTGTAAACTTTTTAACGATCCTATTAAAAGCATAAAAATATAAAGACTAAAATATCATGAATTCTCAAAAGGTACACGGTACACCCAATAGCAAAAACTGTCTGTTCAAACATGTAATCTATCGGACTAATTATTGCATGTATGATCACTTATATTTTCTTAGTGGAATTAACAATCAAATCAATAGCAAACACAACATAAATTACTTAACCAAATCCATAGAGAAAAAACTCTTATATTACAGCAAATGCATATGTGGCTCCTAGCACTTGCGTACGAAGGGCGCTAAAGGTGAAGTAAGTTTTTTTGGAACTGACTGGACAGACGAACAGCAATATTTTTTCTACACTACTTTGTGTGGCACACTTATGGCGTTTTCGATTAGTGAATCTGGATGCAATCAAGATTTGCTCTAGATTTCTTAAATTTTTTTGTCCAATCGGACATTTTTAAAGTATTTGAAAATTTCTGTAGATGCTAGTAAATAAACCAAAGGAATTATAATGTTCAAACTAACTTCTTTGTCTATGTAGTTAAGCACAACATTCCCGACAATGTCTAATTTATTTATTTATTTTATTTATTTTTTAAAAAATACATTAAGGGAAAGGGGTGTGATCCGCCCATTTTTTCTTAAGTTATTTGCAGTTTTATGCAAATAACCATTTCGCGAATTGCCATTTTGCAAAAATTAGGCGAATTTGAAACCCTTACAACTTTTTTACTATTTATTCAAAAATGATCATTTTTAAAATATTTAAAAACTTAAGATATTGTTATTCATTCTTTGTAAAAAAAGTTTCAATTTTAATTATCAATAAAATTTTATATGTGAAATTGCAATGTCAGCGATTTTTTAAGATCATTTTCACTTCTGTCTGCGAGTCCCAAAAAAGGTACCCGAGTTTATTTTTAAAATTTTTGCTACTAGTAGTCAATTAGTAAAACTTCGCAAACCAAAAAAAAAATTATCTATCTATCTATCCATCTATCTATAAATATAAAATCGTTTGTTCGTCTCTTCGTTACTCAATAACTTTTTAATGACTGAGCTAATCTTCTTGATACTTTCAGATCATATTTATATAGTTTTTAGGCGTAACATAGGCTTTTAAAACATTCGATATTGGTTATAATTTTAACTTAATAAATTTAATAATTTCTGTTTCAAACTGTGCGACAGTTTAAATGATACTGATTTCTGTTTTGTTTATTTTTGTGTATTTTTGTGTATATTGTTCGAACTTTTACGAAGTAACAGAAATGACAGAAATTCTAAATGTTAATTGAAATAAATTGTAATTTGGTCAAAATATTCTTTTTTAATAAATGCATTTATGTTAATAATATTAAACTTAAATGAAATTATAGTTTTCATTATGTGTTTGAAAGAAATAGTAGTTTCATATGATATTTAATTTCCCCAATTTTTTATTATACATATATTTATTTAAAATGAAGCAATTATTTATTGCATTTCTGCAATATAAAAAAAACACTCAAATATGGCTAAAATGTCAAAAATGTCACATCATTGTTTGGGATGAATGCACAATGTCACTTAAATATTCATTGGAAGCATTAAATCGAACACTTAAAGACTTAAATGCCACCGATAGACTTTTTGGAGGGGCTTAAATTTTATTATTGATTTTAGACAAACATTGCCAGTTATTCCACATTCAACCTATGCTGATGAAATCAATGTGTGCATAAAATCATCTATTTTGTGGCGAAGTGTCCATATACTTTAATAAATTTCCAGAAAATTTTTGTAAAATTGTTAATTCGAAAGAGAAATTAATAGAAAGCATATTTCCTAACATATGTCAAAATTATCAGAATCAGGAATGGCTTCAAAGTAGAGCGATTCTGGCTGCCAAGAACTTAGATGGCTATGAAATCAATTTCAAAATTCAAGCTATACTGCCTGATAATTTAATTTCGTTTAAGTCCATCGATAAAGTGGTAGATGAAAACGAGATTGTGAATTATCTCACTGAGCTCTTAAATTCGGACTACCACCACACAATTTACTTTCAAAAATTGGTACATCAATCATTTTATTACGCAATCTAAACCTACCAAAATTATGTAACTGAACAAGATTAGTTATAAAAAGAATTATGATGAACTTAATTGAATCAATAATTAAGTGGAAAATTCAGAGCGAAAATATATTGCTTCCACGCATACCAATTATACCAACCAATGTTCTAATTCAATTCAAACGATTGCAATTTCCAATTCGTTTAGATTTGCGATGACAATTAATAAATCTCAAGATCAAACACTAAAAGTAAGTGGACTGAATTTGGAAAATCTATGTTTTTCGCATGGGCAATTATATGTTGCATATATGTAGCTTTTGATCTATATATATATGCCTAAAATGGCCTAACAAAAAATATTGCTCTTGATTTAGCTTTCAGGTAACATTATAGTAGCCCATAATTAAACTGTTGATATAATATTAAAAAATCCTTTTCATTTGAAATGTAAATGTAACATAAGTAATGCATGTGGGCTTTTTGCAGTTTCAAAAAAAATTCAAAATAATTTTCGCATTAAAATGCTAAAAGTTAAGTTGGCATATACGGACACTTCTAACATTGCTCAGGCTTTATCCTTAAAATTATGCGGTTTAATTGCTTATTACACGGTTAAACCTGACAATCTCTTTATCTACACAGATATTGGAATAACAACAAATATTACAACTCAGCTTAGCAAGGACAATTAATTGCAAGGGGAGACAACGTTCGCCGGGTCAGCTAGTTATTTTATAAATACTTAATTTTTAAAGTTTAATTAGTTTTATGGATAAAGCGACGCATTTTTATAATGGCAAAAAAGCTATTTTTTTAAATTTAGAGAATTTCGAATAACAAAGAAAGAAAATACAAACACAAAAATTTTGTTAATTTATTGAAATTTGACTGATCATACAACGCTGTTTCAAGTATTGTCAAGTACTTATCGTCATCAGTGGTCTTAGGAAATATTCGTATTTCTTTCTAATAAGTTTGTAGTCCTGTAACAACACGTTTTATTTGTCCCTATTTGCTGGAGTAAACTTAGTAGTTGGTCCAGGGTCGTTGCTATAAATTTTTAAAGAATGGGTACACAGTGTCTGGGTTTTAATTTTCAAGTGTGTATTTATTCGATTTCGTTTCTTAAAGCTAACAATGTTTAACTTATAAAGATATGGTTAAGATATTGGTCTAAATCTTATATGGGATTTGTTCGCAAGATTATAACGTACACGCACTTATGGTATAATCGGTTTAGTTAGGACTACATAAATGTATTCAAGCCTATAATGGGTTTAGTGAGGAGTATATGGGTATAAACGTATTCACGCCTATAATGGGTTTAGTAAAGAATATATATAAACGTATTCACGCCTATAATGGGTTTAGTTAGGAATATGTAAACGTATTCACACCAGCACACGAATCATAGTGTGACAAAACACAAAATTAGGCGGTCATAATTCGATATTTTCGGAGCCAGAAGAGAGCTGCATTTTGGTGTCCGAAAAACTTATATTATTATCTAGATTCCAAAATTTTTTTTATGGTTTTCCGAACACTGCCACACCCCCTCCTCATAGAAAATTTTCATATTAAATCGTTTATTATCGTTAAAAAAACTTTTTACACTTATTGGCGTACATAGCAACAGAACTTTGTGTAAAAAATGGGCGTGATCCGCCCATTAGTTCCTAATTTATTTGCAGTTTTATGCAATTTTAGCGAAATTACGATTTGGCAAAAATTTAACCAACTTTAAACCCTTATAGCTTTTTTACTATTTACTCAAAAATGATCATTTTTTTTAAAGCTTAGGATATTGTTATTTATTATGTGTAAAAAAATTTCAATTTTAACTATCAATAAAATTTTATTAGCGAAATTCCACAAAAACTCAGTAATTTTTTCATGGTCATTTTCAATTCTATCTGCAATACCCAAAAAAGGTATCCGAGTTTTTTTCATGAAATTTATCCTACTAATAGCCAAATAGTTAAACTTCACTTCAAAAAAAAATAGGCCTGTTCATATTTTAAATACGCATTACTTGCCTGTTGTGAAATTGAATTAGAATGAATAGCTGTACATTCAAAGCTAAACGTTTTGATCATACTTCCTGTACTGTTATATTATTGACGTACACTGATTGAGTATTTTGTAGTTACTGATTGAGTATTTTGTAGTTACTGATTTTATTTAAAACAATGTATTTATACAAAATTATCTTAAGACCAATTTTACATCAAGGTTAAAATAATATGATTTTATGACTGTATTACATTTTGTTATTGTTTGCAACAAAAGGTTAAAAAAGGACGGAAGTCCCAATACTAGAGATTTTCCACCTATTGTTTTTACGAATATATTTTATTGTGATAATTAGATACGGATGCTCAAAAATGTTACTATTTACCTATATTTTTCCTCAGTACATTATTCTAAGAATTTAGGTGATAATGGATTTATAATAATAAACTATAATAATAAAATATATATGTTCATGATTGAACATTCTGCCGGGGGTCATAACGTAATAATTCATGTTCATGATTGAACACTTCCGGTCACGCCCATTTTTTGCACGAAGTTGTGTTGCTATATTCGTCATATATATATATAGTCCAATAAGTGTAAAAAATTTTTTTAACGATAATAAACGATTTAATATAAAAATTTTGTATATGGGGTGGGTGTGCCAGTGGGCGTAAAACCATAAAAAATTTTGGAATCTAGATAATAATATAAGTTTTCCGGACACCAAAATTCAGCTTTCTACCTATTATAGTTTTTAAGTAATCTTGGGACCACGCTAAATGCCCCATGTTTGGAGAAAACTTTCGGGGAGTTCCGATAGGCCGATTGAGCTCAAATTAGATTTAAAAAAGAAAGATCATTTAAAAAACTATATTTCAGGAAAATTTCATATCAATATCTCTACTGGTACCGAAAATATCGAATTATGACCGCCTAATTTTATGTTTTGTCATACTGTGCGACGGAATAACTGTGCAACACCAGCTTAAAGCAGGAAATTTCTTTAGCAGCAAAGATTTAGAGGCAGGCTCGGACTCCAACGAATATTACAAAATTGCGAAAACACGAAATCAATGAGAATAATTTCAAATAGTAGCACAGTACTGTGCAGTAGTAGCACCGATATTACAGATGTAGCGAAGTTTGAGTTCCTTTGGCAGTCGAAACTTCGGCAGACGTCGACTGTAGGATACACAAGGCACGCTCCGCGTTCGGTAGACTCCAATCGATCTGGAAGTCTACAATCATTACGCGGCAAACAAAATTAAAAATATTTACGGTTGTGAGACCTGGCAAACTTCATGCACTATCATACACAAGCTGCAATCCTTCATCAATAGAAGCCTAAGACATATTTTAAAAATCTGGTCGCCGCGAAATATTCGCAACGAAACGCTGTGGCGAATCTGTCATCAAGAAAGGATCAAAAAGGAAATGAACATGCGCAAATATGGATGGATTGGTCTACAATCATTACACTCAGGAAGAGTTCAAACGAAATACCCCACGCAGCGTTAGAATGGAACCCACAGAGCCGGCGAGGAAGAGGTAGGCCGAAAAATACTTGGCGCAGAACTGTCGAAAGCGAAACAAGGAAATCCCTTAGCGAGTTTAGAGCAATAGCTCGTCAGCGCAATAACTGGAAAGCATTCATAAATTCTATAATATATATTCGATGTACATAAAATGTTCTTTGTAAATAGACTAAATTTCTAATTTTGTTAAAATAGAAATATGTCAAAATAATAATAATAATTCACGCCTATAACAGGTTTAGTTAGGACTACATAAAAGTATTCACGCCTATAAAGGGTTTAGTGAGAAATATATATAAACGTATTCACGCCTATAATGGGTTTAATGACGAATATATATAAACTTATTCACGCCTATAATGGGTTTAATTAGGAATATACAAATGTAATCACGCCAATAATGGGTTTTAATTAGGAGAATATTAATTTATATAATATAAATATAATATAATGGATATACGAATATATATAAAAATATATACCTATATATAAAAATAAATATATATAAAAATAAATATATATAAATATAAATATATATAAAAATAAATATATATGAAACAAATTGTGTACGGTGTCGATAAAATAAATATATAAATAGTAAATAAATAAGGAATGCAAATTCTTCACTTATTTCTAAGTTAGCTCAATATTAAAAAAAAAAAATTTGTGAATTAAGTTCTAAATACATTATTAAAGTAATAATGTTTGCAAATTGCGTATACTTTTTATATAAGAGAAACTTAAGCTTGCAATTACTTATTTAGCTTTGTACGTAATTAAACGGTAAATACATATATATATATATATATATATATATATATATACATACAGTCAGAGTCATAAGTCTACAAGCATGCACTACAAAAATTTTGTTTGAAAGTATTTTCCAAACAAAATAAATTTATTGGAAACATATTTTATTGTTTTTTTTATAACATTCAATGCACAATGTTTTTGCAAAGTTTCGTTGCATTTCTGCAAAAAACAGCCGAGATAACGGTACTTTTATCATAAAGAGTAGCAAAACAAGCGATCAAAAGTCTACAAGCACTTAGTATAAGGCAAAGTTTTAGTGTGAAATTCCTGATTTTTTTTGCAATTTAGTAAATAGTTGGATAACCGTGATGCTTAAGAACTTGCACTAGACGGTTTTTCATCGAAACTATAAGTTTACTGGTGTCTTGAGTTGTTATTTCGCTCCATTCCTTTAGGATTATGTCTTTCAGATGCTGTTTGGTCGAAACTAAATATTTACGAGTTTATTTTTTCAAAAATCTCCATAAATGTTCAATTGGATTTAAAATCGGTGATTGTGGAGGCATATTCAGCAGTTTTGTAGCGTTATATAGCAACCAAAGACGCACAATTTATGCTGTATGTTTAGGATCATTGTTCTGTTGAAAGTAAAATCCATCTGTTAGTCCCAATTTGTCAACACTTGATCGCATATAACTCTTCAAAATGTTTAGATAAATATCTCTATTCATTGTTGTTTCCACAAATTCAACATTTCCCGTACCTTTAGCTGCCATACAACCCCAGAGCACCAGTGCACCACCTTCATGTTTTACAGTTGGGAAAAGACTTTGTTCATTGTATGCCTCACCTCGTTTACGCCATACTAATTTACATCCTTGAATGCTAGAAATACAGAAATTGGATCCGTCAGAGTTATGCACATTATTTTAAAACACCTCCGGCATACCTACATATTTATTTTAAAAAGTAATGCGCTTGTTTCGAATAATTAAAGATATGTAAGGCTTTCTTCGTGTTACTCTACCATAAAAACCAACCCATTTCAAAATTCTACGTGCGGTAATCACGGAAATATTTTTTGCAAAGCTTTCCTGTATATTACGTACAATTTTCAATGCCGTCAAACGTGGATTTTTCTTTACTGAATTTAATATTAAGCGAATTTCACAGTAAGTGAGTTTCGATAGGTGACAAGAACGCGTCTTTGATGTGATAATTCCGGTAGTTTTCCAATTTCTGATCACGGTATGGACTCAACAGTGCGATCTTCCAAACAAATATCCAATTTCCCGGTTCGACTTCTCTTCCTCCCAAAATTTTATGATGATTTTTCTTTCTACGATGCTTATTTCTTTCCGGTGAGACACCATTGCCAGTTTGTAGTAAATATTTTAAGCAGAATACAATTTTTTACAGTTTTATAATTAATTACCCCAAACACAATAAGACGCAATCCAAATTTTTACAAATTAACATTTAACTCGCCTTAGAACTGTAGAAATACCAAGTGCTTGTAGACTTTTGATCGCTTGTTTTGCTACTCTTTATGATAAAAGTACCGTTATCTCGGCTGTTTTTTGCAGAAATGCAACGAAACTTCGCAAAAACATTGTGCATTGAATGTTATAAAAAAAACAATAAAATATGTTTCCAATAAATTTATTTTTTTGGAAAATATTTTCAAACAAAAATTTTTGTAGTGACTGCTTGTAGACTTATGACTCTGACTGTATATATATTTACAATAAAACGGATATACTAAACTGTGCTCAAGTGTATAGGTACAAACATTCAACTATGGTAAATAGGATAAATATACAATTTCTTTATATATGTATATATATATTGTAAGGATCAAATTTAACGTTAAAAATTTAACCCCCACCAATTTATTAAATTAATAAATAAAATTTTTATTAATAATAAAAGTAAATATAGGGAAAGCGACATAGAATGAGCTTTAAGATTTACTGGTAAAAATTCAATTAATTCCTTATGTAAAACTCAATTGCTTCAAAGCAACACTTTGTGTACTTCAAAATGCCTCTTGTCACTTTCAGTGCTAGAATTGCGGTGTAAAACAGCACCTTGTTTACTCAAAATGTTTCTTATCGCTTAGGGCCATATTATGCAGAGTGTCTCGGGCACGGCATGAGTACAATTGTTGTTGTTTTCAATGTAAATTTTAAATTTGAGAATGAGAGATAAAACAATATGGCCGTTCAAACTCCGGCATGAGAGCCGGTGTATTTGTGCCCCGGCACTAAGGAAAAACAGTGTTGTTTAGTAATAAATTTTAAAATTTGCGCCATTTAGGAGTCAATTACTCCAATTTTAGCACGTTTTGGAGAAAAAATGGTAGTAAGCAACACAGCCTTTTTTTATAAATCGCTAATAATATAATTATTACACTTTCCGATTTTAAAGAAACGCGTAAGTACTGTTAACAATTATTATAAGATATATATGTGTTTATTTAAAAAATATATATGTTTATTTAAAAAAGTAGGCAAAGTTTTTTTCGTTTCTTGATATTTAATATGTTATTTAAACCTTTTAAAATACATAAAAATACAGAATTCTTCACTTTATTCAACTTTTTTTAGTTTTTATTATTATTTATTCAAGTTAATATTTAACTTCACATTTACTTTTTTACAACTAGGTGGGCGCGCAAAAACTCTTCACTTTTCATTTCCAATATATTCTTTCTTCTACTCTGCTTTTTTTACACTACTAAATTACTTTATCTACACTCGTCTATCGGACTCGTCACACACGAGCCTCACACGACTCAACTTTACTCTTACCGTAATCTTTCCAAAGTTTCACTTATTCAGCGATGATAGACGTTAGATATGCTTCCTCTTATGAACTCACCTTTTTCATTTCATAACGATAGTTTTTTTTTTGTTATTAACTTTATAAGCATCTAAGTACTTTGAAAAAGTCTTACGCCCAGGCTCAAACTGGGTTCAAAGTATAGCAACTAGGTCTCCAACGACAGCTTCTTTATGTTTTTTTTTTTGTCAAATTGCGTTTTGTTTTCTACTCGTAGATAAACTTTTAGAATTTCAACTACCATTAATATAAATATAAGTTCTCTTATATCTGTCCGTAGCGAGATCCTTTTTATGATTGTAAGATCTTCTATATCGGTGACATTAGAAATACGTATTAAAGTTATATGCGAACCCATTTCAATATCGTCTCTGGTCTTGTTTTTATATGTGGAAATTTCAAACTTGCCTAATATAACTGTTGGACATCCCAAATTCCCGAAATTTAATTATAATATTCTGAATCTACGATCACATCAAGTTTTATAGATCCTTTCGTGAGTTTGTTGTTGTCACCGAACCCAAAAACAGTTGTACCCGGTTCCTTGTATTCTTCCTTCTATCCTTTCTATTGCGCGGTGTTATTATATTAATATTACTACCCGTATCTACGAGAGCTTCAAACGACTGATGAAATATCAGACTTTTTAAAGTGAAAACCGCGCTCTATCAATTCGCGCTTGACTATGTGCATAACTTGGATTTTGTTGGATTATAAGCCGATTTAAATTTGTGTTATTTTGACCGGTTATGGCAATGTGCCCAAATTCACTGCATTTAAAACATCTTTTTTCTCTTCATTTTTCAGGGCAATGTTGTTTTGTGTGTGACACATCCGCAGTTATTACAGCTTTTGTTAACTTGGTTTCTACTATAATTATTTGCGTAATTACTTAGACCATGGTATCCTTTTTCGTTCTCCTGATCGGCCTTGATCATTTCGTAAGCTTTGAGTATGGCGTTGTTTAGTGAACGATCCGATATGCCAGTTATAATGTAGTCAATTAAATGCGTTTCTTCAACTGTACCTCTAGAAAATTTTTTTTGTCATTTTATAAAAGAATTCTAGGAATAATTTGAATGATACTTAATTTTGACGTGTTTTCCATTTTTTTGTGAAAATTTTCGAATTCTTGGTAGCCAAGTTTAGCTCTAACACTTTGTTGTGACATTTGCCAACTGTTGACACCTGTTTTTGTTGCAACCCCACGCAACAACTTTTTACAATACAAACATTTTTGTACTTTGAGAGAAATGCTCTCAAAATCAAGTAAACAGTCTTCAATTTTTATTGGATTCACCATCGAATAGTTCTAATGACTAGTTATCGCAACTCAAGTTAAGTGCAAAAATATATTTATATGTTATTTCGGTCGCATCCAATAAAAGCTATATTAGTTGATACTTATTGAAATAAACTATCGAATTTAAATTAAATTTTTTCAGCAAAAATATTTGCTTGATCATTTGTTTACGACGTATTTCAGGCGTTACCATATGGTAATCATGAGTCGTCTAGGGTACGTGTTTTTTTATGAAAAAACTACGATTTTCTTTCATTGTCTGAGTATTTTATCTGTTTTTATGGCACTTTTTCTATAAATATGTATTACATTTGTCACCCTTAATAAAAACTATTTCCGAATGTTTATGTGAATTGATGTTTATGTTTTTCCAAACACTTTTATTTGTCAATCATGACAGTACGAACCGCACCTAAGTGTAGTGTGCTCGCTAGATATAGTTTTTTTTTAAGAAAGAGAAGCAACGTGTGTTTTTTCTCTAATTTGGTTACAAAAAAATAGATACGTGATTTTTTTTTCACGAAAATAACAACCGTCTTTGACAATTTCAGAAGTGGGATTAACCTAACAAAATGATAACGATGAGTTATATAGGTATATATATATATATATATATATAGGTTATATATAGGCTCCTTCCGCACGGGTTATATTGGTAATATGCGCCATGAACATATAAACTGGGCTCATATTGTATATTACCCACCACACGCGCAAGATCCTTATAGAAACGTTAAAGAGATTGTAACTCTTTTGCCCGAGTTTAATCCGTCAAGCGACAAATCTTTTATGCCAAACCAGTTCATAAAACGCATCGATATGTTACGAACTACATATCGTTGGGACGATCAAACATTAATATTTGCAGTGCAACAAAAGTTGCAAGGATACGCAAAATATTGGGTTGATTTGCAAGAAGTGTTTCTTTTTTGGACGAAATTTGCTACAAAATTTTTGAAAGACTTTGCTTCTACAGAAAACATAGCAGACATATACATCAAAATGTCCCAAACGAAGAGACAATTTAATGAAAGTTCGCAAGAATATTACTACAAAATGATGTCTATAGGTACTCATGGAAACGTACCGGAAAATGCAACTGCTCGGTATATAATTAATGGCATCAATGAGTCACGCTTAAAGCAGAAAATCTCGAATGAATACACTCTCTGTAATGAACTCTTACGTGATATTAATATTTATACGGTATATAATGATGTTCAGAACTTTAACGAAAAACTAAAACCTAAATACCCAGTAAATTCTAATCACGACCTTAGAGACAATTCTAAAATACAAACGCTCCATAATAAGGAAAGCGAGACGACTATAAAAGTCAGATGTTTCAATTGCTCTAGAATAGCCCATTAATCAAACAAGTGTCCAGAACCACAACGTAAAGAGCGTTGTTCCATATGCAATCGCACTACGCATAAGGAGACTGATTGTCTTAGTAAAAAAAACAATGCGGATAATAAACTAATGGTTAACAAAATTGAAAGAACTTGTGAAAAAAGAGATAAGCTTGTGACGAAAGTTGTCAAAGTAAATTAAACATCGACGCGATCATTTATAGATCCTAGTAGTGCATATACTCTAATTCGGAAGACATTTGCAAAAGATTTTAAAAATGAAATACTGTGTTGTTCTGTAACTTTGAGTGGTTTCGCCGATGGAAAATTTATCACCTCTAAAATAAATACTGTCGTAAAATTTGATGATAACGAATTTATATTAACCGATTTTTTGATCGCGGATGACGGAAAAATACCCGAAAATATTTTGCTAGGTCGTGATGTATTGTGCCGTGAAGGTAAACGTCTTATCATAGAGGGAGACAAATGCTATGTAGAAGATCTGCAAACATCGGTGGAAATAACCGATGCACGCAAACAACTAAAAGATCTACTCTCAAAGATCTACTCTCAAAAGATCTACTCTCAAAGATCGCATTTTTGCAGAAAGTATGTCCGAACTAGGCAAATGTGTTATCAATAAAATGCGTATTAAATTAAGCACTGACGTACCTATTTGGGCAAAATCATATCGGATAGCATTTGCCAAACGCAAAATCGTTTCAGACATTGTTCTTGATTTGCTTAAAAATGACATCATACGTCCTTCGTCATCACCGTATGCCTCACCCGTGGTTCTGGTAGAAAAGAAAAATGGTGAGCATCGACTCTCTAAAAATCCTTATCATTTCGAATACAACAGAATGCCATTTGGAATGGTTACCGCCCCCGGAGTTTTTCAAGCGACAATGGATAAGATTGCGTTATCGATGGGCCGTGGTGAAGTTTTAATTTATCTCGATGATGTTATAATACCCAGTAAAAGTATAGAAGAAGGCTTAGAACGGTTAGAAAAATGTTTTTTGTTAAAAGAGAACAATTTGACTCTCTTTTGGACAACGAATGTCCAAATGCAAATTTCTTAAAACGGAACTAATATACCTAGGGCACGTTATTGATAAAAATGGAATAGCACCAGGTAATCAAAAAGTAGCTGCAATTAAAAATTTTAAGCAGCCAATCAACGTAACAGAAGTACGACGGTTCTTGGGTTTGACTGGATTTTTCCGCAAATTTGTTCAGGATTACTCAATCATCAATATTACTCAATATGGCAACGCAGGTTTTTCACATTTACCGAAAAAGTGTCAATACGAATCAAAAGATTGACTTCATATTCTTGCTCAGGAAGTCAAAATACGCTAATATACGTCTTATTAACAAAATCTGCGACAAAAATTATTCTAGGCATTACCGGGTTGAACTCCGATTTCCAAATTTTTCCCGAATTTTCCGGGTGTTTTTCTAGACGGTCTATTAAATTCACTTTTAAATTATATCAATAAGGTAAGATGTTTTATATTGCAAACTAAAACACTTTCTGTATGCACTGGGTTTTTTAACATAAATTAAGCAAACTACATTTTTTATAAAAACAAAATAAGATATATATGTTACTTTTTAATAACTAACACATTAAAAAATTCAATATTTACGATTTTTTCACTATTTTCAAGATTTTTATAAATTTTTGAATTTGTTGATTTTTTTTCAATTTTCAATGAGATTTTTGAATTTTGAAATTTCCAATGAAGGTTCACAAAAGTTAGCTTATTGCGTTAATAAAACTTTTTCCTTTACTGGCCGAAGTGTTTGGCCAGTAAACAACTATTAGTTTTTGTTTTGCGTACAATTTAGCCAGTATAGGCCAGCAACTTGCTGTTTTTTGCAAACTTGCGAGCCACCGAAAACGCCTATATATAAATAATATAGGGCGGCGGTTTGATAAGTCAGTGACTTTTTGAATAAAACAAATTTTTTTCGGCAAATAAACATTTTATTTTTCTACATAATCACCTTTTAGGTCGATACATTTAGTCCAGCGTTTTTCTAATTTTCTTATTCCCACCAAATAATAGGTTTTCTCAAAGCTCTCAAAATACGCGTTTGTTTCGGTAATGACTTCTTCATTCGACACAAATCTCTTACCACCGAGCCATTTCTTTAGGTTTGGAATCAGAAAATAGTCTCAGGGGGCTAAATCTGGAGAATATGCTGGATGGAGTAACAGTTCGTATCTCAATTCGTTGATTTTGGCCACGAATGCTTAATCAGCACACGAAATTTACTTTATTCCATTTTCGTAAACATTCACGAGATTGTCTGCTTTCAAGGGCTATCAAACATCAACTGAACGACGTAGCTTGCTCAAAATTAGAAAGTTGCCCACTGGTAGATTACAGCTGACGGCAGCACTGTTGCATTTGGAGTAATTGCGCGGGAAATTCAAAAAGTCACTGACTTATCAAACCGCCCTCGTATATATAAACATCTATAAATAATATATATATAAATTTATATAAATAATATATCTATAAATATATATGAATAATATACCATATGTATAAATATATATAAATAAAATACATATATAAATATAATGTGTTGTCGTTTAATGGTTATACTGGATTCATACGAGATTTTTAATTGCAATTTAAGATTTCTATGGGATTTTTTAGGGTTGAAAATAAAATTTGAAACGTTATTTATACAAAATCAAATTGATTTTGATTTGGACAGTTCAGCGTAGTACAATATTGTGCAGTAGCAACTTATGCTATTGTGAATAGTTTTGAGTAATGAATGAAATTGTCATTCAAAATGAAACAAAACTGTTATTTATAATATGTACACAACATATAATATGTACACAACATAAGGTCAAAGTATTTATGATTTGTATATATTACATTCTATGACTATTTTTAGCTGTCACGAACTTTAAACTAACATATGAAATCAAAAAGCAAAATTATCGATTCACACGATGTAGCATTGCAAATTGATTATCAGATTTATTATATGTCCACAGTTTTTAACTAATTTCACAAAGCACACATTTATGTTTTCTTTTGCATGAAAATTTCATGCATTCCTTAAAACTATTTTCAATAACAGAAGTTTGTACTGCACTACGGTGAACAGTCCAAGTTAAAATCATCTTGCTATAATCAATTAAATGAAATCTAAAATAACAATCAAAACTCTCGTGTGAATGGAGTATTCTTTGGTAAACATATACTACTTCATGAACGTCATACATTTTGCCAAATATAGCAATCGAGTTGAAAGTATTTTAATTTCCTTTTGCTATGAAAGGAAAGTTAGTTCGCCATGACTATCACTAAAGCGAAAGAGTTTTATTTAAAGATGTGTGTTTTTTCGCATTTATATCTCGTTATTTCCAAACTTCATATTTCCCTCTAACTTTAGTTTATGAAAAAACAAACGTGAAATCTAAAAAAAAAAATTTTTCTGCAGGACAAATTTTTAGCGTTATTTTAGCTGGATCCGTGAAAGTATATTGGTAAAGGGGTAAAGGTATTTTTACTGGTTGTGGGATTTTTGTTGTCCTATTTAGTAACAACCAAATCTCTCAATCAGTTTTTTTACTAATATACTACCCATGAATATCTGACTTGATTAGTGCTTTGTCTTGTACTAGTGGACTTTACATTGACTGTACTTTAGTTGTTTGACTAGTCTGTGATGAGGTTATACTTATATTACTAGATAATTGTTTATTAGAAACTTGATTCGTGTTGAAAGCGTCTGTAATGAGAAAAGCATTTCATTTATCAAGAGTTCTTATCAGCGCTAACGCTTGGTGAGCGTATTTTTTTTATCTCGATGTGGTTATATCATGTGTACAGGATGCTAATGTTTATGCCCGTTAAATCCATATAACCAGTAGAACAAAGAAACAAAGCAATAAATAAGTAAAAATGGGAAAAAAGTGAATGAAAAATGACCAAAAAATTTCTTTCTCTTATAAAAGAAAAAATATCATGTGCCGAATCAATTTTATTTTATCGCTACCGTGTAATGCCATGTCATTGTTATTTCAATTTAATTTGTGTCAAAAAAATAATGTTGGGATTGCCTGAAGAAGGACTAACGTTGTATTCACACGTACTGTTTCTCATTCATCAAATTATATGTGCATTTAACATTCTCTGGAAAAGACTACAAATTTTTTTAAAAATTCAAAACTAGAACAAAATTTGATCACTCAGAGAATGTTAAAAGCGCATACATAATGTTCTATATAAAACAGTACTACTAAATATAATGGGGTTGCGCAGCAAAACTTGCAAGGGGCCAGTTGATATATAGATTTATTACTTCTGTTTGTATGTCAAATTAAAAATTTCAGTGTTTTGTGTTGTGTTTTAGTTGTTTTCCGTAAAACAAGATTTAGGTTGATTTTTACAATGTCTGTTAGCTTTTTTTAGGCATTTCAAAAAAAATAAACTGATCATTTGATAATTTGCTATAAAAATTCTAAATCGATATATAACAATAACTCTTATGTTCGTCAAATTTTTTCAATGACTTTATAAAATTTTGAAAAATGTTTGTTTGTTGTGAGATTTTTCGCAAAAGTCGCAAAATAGTTCAAATAAGCCTAAACTTCATTTGTTTAGTTTTCTGTTTGTAGATGCTTTTATGATTAGCTTCAAAACTGTTCTGTGGTCCCTGTCAACTGCTTAAATAATCTCTGTTGAGAATAAAATATAAACAAAAAGAAGCAGTGCGTCGATGTTTCACATATTTCAATTATCTTTTTAGGCAAACTATTTTCATTTTTGTATGAACTAAAAAAATCCTTGCAAAGACAAAGAAAATACTTCCTTTCAGTAGTTCACAAAATCGAGTTTCGTACACTTGTCACACTACAGTACGGTCCATTCGACCTGATTTACTGGCTCAAACTTATTTTTTACATGAATTGCTTTCACGTTTCCCTTGTATCTGAAAAGACATACCTTAAATTTAATGAATGAGCATTTATTTTTTAAGAAGTACTTCGTCTGAAAGTTTTTAAAAACTCTCGTTCAAACTCTCGAGCGATAAAACATTGTTACTCAATTTCTCAACGGGAACTGCGGATTGGAAACAAAATCAAGCTTGATTTAATAGAAATTACGATTTAAAACTATATTCAGGCATCAATATTTTCGTACAAATCTTGATTTCAACTTATTTTGCTATCGAAATCAAGAATAATTCGAAATGACACCTAAAATTACAATCGAAATTCTCGTCTGAATACCGTATAAACATATTTATTTTTGAAGCAATAGGAACAATTAAACTCTGAGTAAATTAGACTTTAACAGTTTTTATTAAAATAATTTAAAAACGAATTATAATTACAAAATCATTATATAATTACTAGATAACCCCGCAAACGTTGTTTTGCCGCAGAAATTATTTCTAGCGATTATTTTTGTTTTAAATATATGATAACAAATGTATTGTAGGTGTGTGGGGATGGATTCTATAAGAGAAAGAGAAATTGAGCGCTGTAGATGATGACCGCCGATAAAAACACAAACCATTCGTTTTCTTAACTCAATGTATTTCATTTAAATAGCGGACATATTCATTGTTTAATCTCTTAAAAGTTGAATTTAAATTGAAAAAGTAATCTTTTATCCTAAATTATAAAAATGAAAAATAAAATACATCAATATAAGTTTCGAAGAGCAATAGAGTGGGCGATATTTTAAGTCCGCGTTTAGCAAACACAAATAGGCTTGATGGTTTGTCCAAGCGAGAACATGCCACGTATAGTCGTTCGTGTACAGAACATGGTGAACATGGTGTGCAAATGCCAATCTAATAGAAAATTGAATGAGTTTGAATTCAATTGATACGTCTGTGGGAATTATTAAAAATTCGTGGCAGTAAAACATTTTCGCTTTATGAACTTGCCATTCAAAATAATGGCTTCGATGTTTTTCATCAATTTTTTAAAAACAAACCGTGTACCATTGCATAGCCATGGTAGGTTTAATTTCCGAAGTAAAATAATCGGTGATCCAACATACAGTCGTAGAATGCATGATGGCATGCCAGGCAAATCCACTGAGTTTAAAAACTCTGCTGGGCATTTTACAGCTTCGTTAGCATTACAAACTGTATCTATCGATTTTATAGGGTTCGTTTAGCATTGACAGCAATGAACTTACTAAGTGATATACTTGGCCTTTATATATAAAGATTGAATTGAAATGTTGATCATTTGCCCCAGTATTGTGAAATATTTTCGTTGCTCCGAACGAAATCATTTGGAAGCATGAATTGAATATGCGAATGAACTTTAGGAACATTCGCATATCTGCATGCGCGTCGATTAGCCAGCCGTTGAATATCTTTGGTGGTTTCTTAATTTCTGTTAGTTGCATTTATTGTCGATAAAACCAGTTAACACTTTCGGATCTGCTGAATATGCAATATCTGGTTCGTACTCGAATGCAAGACGAAGGAACGAAATGAATATACATGCTAGATATACTTGTTGAAGTAGTCGGTTAATGGCTCTGCGCGTATTAACTACAAACCGTCGCGTTTGTGGAAGTACTCAAAACAGATAGAAAGAAATATACAAACATTTTTAAGTAAATACCTACGGAAAATTCTAAAAATATGGTGGCCTAACTACATATCAAATGCAGAACTTTTGCTCCAAACAAATTAGAATGCTGCTGTAACCGAAATAAAAATGCGAAAATAGAATTGGATAGGGAATATTATCCGACGACAAAACAAGTACATTTCACGACAAGCTTTGACATAGAACCCACAAGGCAGCAGATGCTCTGGTGCATCGGCTTTAACTTGGAGAAGAACAATTGAAAAGTCTACGGTCACCCACAAAATTTTTCTTAAATTTCGTATAACTTTTTTAATTTTTATTCAAATTAGTTTTAATTTCCTGATTTATTTAAACCAAAGAAACAACAATAAAATTCTAATATAAAAAATTAACAGTTATTCTTAAAAAAAATATACTCAATTATATGCAAAAAAGATTCGTTGTCATGTTGAAATATAAAGGTGGCCTCAAGCCCAACATTCATTTTCTTTCAAATTTGTTTTTAGAATATTTTGAATACCCATATTTATCTATTCTATCTTGCATTAATTTAACACATCAGTCAATAATACGGGTGACTAACTAAGAAAAACAATTTTTTTCTGTCAAAAATCGATTTTACTCATCAATACAATCTTTTTCAAGGGTAATGCAATCATTCCAACGCTTCTCTTACTTCTCGATGCCGTGCATGTAGAAGGATTTGTCTTTAACTTAAAATAGGTTTCAGTTGCAGCAATTACTTCTTCATTTGAGGTGAATTTCTTACCGGCGCGCATTTTTTTGAGATCAGCGAATAACCAGAAGTCGCTGGGAGCCAGATCTGGACTATACGGTGGATAAGGAAGCAATTCGAAGTGTAATTTGTGCAATTTTGCCATCGTTTTTATTGACTTGTGACATGGTGCATTGTCTTGATGAAACAAAATTTTTTTCTTCGCCATATGCTTTCAAACGATCCAGTAACGTCGTGTAGTAGTTACTATTGATGGTTTTTCCCTTTTCGAGATAGTCAATGAAGATTATACCATGTGCATCCTAAAATACTGAAGGCATAAACTTCTCAGCTGACTGTTGTGCCTTTGGACGCTTCGGACGTGGTTCACCGGCGGCAATTCACTCAGATGGTGATCGTTTTGATTCCGGAGTGAAGTTATGGATCCATGTTTCATCCATTGTCACATATCGACGCTAAAAATCTGATTTATTACGTATGCACATGGCCAAACACTGCTCAGAATCATCAACACGTTGTTGTTTTTGATCGACTGTGAGTAAACGCGGCATCCACTTTGAAAAGAGCTTGTCATGAAGTTTTACACATAGTCTTTTGGAGGTTGGTACTTCATAAAAGTCATATAGATTTGAGAATGGCAGCGCCATCTGTGTGTCAGTCGCACGACTTATTAACGACTTATTATTATGTATTAAGTTCACCGACACCATTGCTTGCTATCACTCTTAAATCATTATGCCTCCACCACCACGTTTCTCCGGTGAAATTAAGTTTTCTCTACTATAGGCTGAACATGATTTTCTCCACACAAGTTTTTTACCTTTGATTCCAAATATGCAAAATTAACTCTCATCGGAGAAAATAACTCTTTTTCAGAACACTATAGGTTTATTTACATGCTTTCTTGCAAAGCTTAATTATTTTATTCTAATATATCTGGATAAGTATGGCTTCTCTCCTGGAACTCGGGTATAGTTCATGCATTTCTTCAAAACTCTCCGCACAGTATCAGGACATATATTTTTTCCAAATATTTCGGCAATATGTTCATCCAGTTTGAAGGCTGGATTTCACCTGGTTGATTATGCTTGAATTTTTATCTAACAGAATTGAAGGGCTATCAGTGCGATGTTTAGAAACGTAATTATCCGTCTCCTGGAAGTTATTTAAAATTCTTTGCACAGATGAATATTGACGACCAATATCTTCAGCAATTTTTGGTTGGTTTACGTCATCTTTTCAAAATTTAACAGTTATTTGTCGCTCACTAACACTAATTTCACGTCTTTTATTTTTCATTGAAAAATTTACTGTTTTTGTCCAAAAAATATTTTTAAATGATCAATTCTTAGATTCTTTAGGAAGTCAACTAATAATTAAATATCATTTAATGACATATTTATGTTTGCTCCGCTATTATATCTGCTGTATACAAGTGATATGCCAACTTCGGAAAACACTTTAACTGCAACATTTGCTGACGACACAGCTATACTAAGTGCACACAAAAACCCCGCAATAGCACAAAGCATGCTTCAAAATCACATTCACCAACTCGAGCAATGGTGATCAGTATGGCGTATCAAAGTCAATGAACAAAAATGTACCCATATCACATTTGTTCTAAGACCAGGCAACTGTCCTAATATTACAATAAATGAACAAACAGTACCCTCGAGTGACTATGTAAAATATTTAGGGATACATCTAGATAGACGTTTAACCTGGAGTATAAACACATAGAAGCTAAAAAGACACAAATAAATATAAAATTAAGTTCATTGCATTGACTTATGGGCACGTCATCTAAGCTATCACTTGAATACAAAATTCTGTATTCTGTTTTCAAATGTGGGGAACAGCGATGCCATCAAATATTGAAAAACTGCAAAGGGTGCAATCTAAAATCCTAAGAATGATAACGGGTGCACCGTGGTTTATAAAAAACGCCAACCTTCATAGAGATTTTGGCGTATCAACAGTAATTGAAAAAGCTGCTCGATGTAGCCGTCAGTACCTCTTAAAGTTAGAAGATCACCCTAACAAATCAGCCTACAAGCTGCTACTGAACAAAGGGCACAAGCGTTTAAAAAGGAAGTACACCATTAACATCTGCTAACTTCTAAATTTCTTATTTGATTTAAAATATTATACATTTTATTTAATTTAATTTAATGTGATTTTTTGAATTAATTTTAATTTTAATTTAATTTTAATCTTAGTTTTAATTTTAATTTCATTTTAATTTCAATTTTAATTTCAATGTTAATTTTCAATCTTATTTAATTATAAATAATTTAATGTCTTAATAGTTTTTTCCAAAGCAATGGCCTAGGAAAAAAAAATAAATTTAGTTTTAAGATTTGATCACTTATTGTTAATTTCTAAGTTGAAAGATTCAATAAATAACGTATGAATTGAAAAAAAAAAAAATTTATGTTTGGAAACGAATTTAAATTAACGGTAAATCTAAATATTAAAATGAGTCTTTGCATTTTGGTGCTACTCATTAAGTTCGTCAGTCAATTGATCGGCCTTTAATGAAAGTTTAGTTGTTCGTAGGATCGATGACCCCGAAGCAGTTAGGTCATGTCTCTGCTGGTTCTGTGGTCGCCAGCAACTAGGCGGGGTGAAGGAAAACACCCTGGGTTTGAATGAAGATATGAAACAATCTATAGTTTTTGTCCCTAGTCTAAAATTTTTATATAAGGATGTATGGTGTAGTATGTGTGAATGTATGAATGAGACCCGAACAGCCCCCCAATCTACGGTGGAACAGCTATGCCTGTACGAACTTGGTCACGGGGCTAGTGATGATCTTAATACCGAACTGCGGATACCAGGCGACCTCCGCTTTCAATTTGCCTTCTGTCAGTAAATGCTCTCTGCCGATGGCGACTTTATACTTCCCTAATACTCGTGGGATATCTTATGGATATATTTAATAAACTAAAGGGGATGATGATACCCTTATCGCATCAAACACTACTGCTGTCGGGCAGGGAATTAACAACGACCAGTCGACTGTTGTGTCACAGGTCAGTGAACCTTTTGTAGATGGTGCTGTTGGGCACATCTGCAAAAATATACACGCTGTGGAAAATGTTTTTTTTCCACAGTATACTGATGCTAACAACACAGAAACTGAAGGGTCGGATGCTGCCTCCATTGACATTGAGTCTCAGTCTCTGTTCTGAACAGTCAGGTGCTACTGTTGTCAATGTTTGTATGAAAGGGATCAGTTTACATGACCAGAAGGGTTTTGCAAAACTGAACTCAATGCAGAAGAGAAGGTTAAAGGCTTACATGAGCCAGGGACACTCTAGGGATGTGGCCCTAGACATGGTGTCTAAACTTCCAACTCGTGCGTCAGCTAAAAGGGCTTTATCTGACGACATGGTCATGCCAGCTGGTAAGAAACCAAAGCAGAACACCTCGATTCAAGGATCGAGTAAACCCTCTTTCAGCCAAGTAGCCAGTCAGGCCAAGGGGATCAAATTAGGATTTGTTCCTTTTGATTTGGCTAAGTGCCCCCTAAACAGGGAACAGATTGCACAGCTGCAGGAGGTCATAATTGAGACTGCCATAGAGTTGGCGTCAGACGAGGTTAAACCAGAATTTGAAGGTTGTTTACCTCGCACGGGATGTCTCATGGTGGTGTGCACAAATAACCAAACAGCTGAATGGGTCCGTAAAAATGCGGCAGCTGTTGCAACAAAGGCTAAACTGGGCGCCAAAGTGGTTGAAGAGTCGGAGTTCCCAAAAACACACCTGGTGCGAGGATACTTTCCAAACGGTTGCGATTTTGAAAACACCAAAGTTCTTGCCACAATTGAGGCCCAGAGCAGGATTAAAGCAAGCACCTGGAAAGTATTACAGCGGACCGCAGAAGGTTCACTGCTCCACATCGTCTTTGCTGTCGACGATGCATCCTGGAACTCACTGGTCCAGAGTGGGGGTAGAATAGCATATCGCTTCAGCCATGTCAAGCTACTGGTTAAAGCTAACAGTATGACAAAGGAGGGGCAGCCAGAACAACGGCCTGTGGAACAAAAGGTTCCAAACAAACTCCAGATCACACGGACGGAGAGACAGAAAGTACAGCACGTGCTCCCACAATCAATACTTACCTCTACTGTGACTCCCAATGAGGCCCCAACTAGTAGTTGGGACTCCACCCACCTGTGTATGGTGGGAGCGCCAGAAGGAAAGAGGGTCACGAAGAGCTCGACTTCAGAAGGAAGTCGAACGCTCTCTTATTAAAACTCAACCAAAATGAGTACCATAGGGGTGTTACAGGCGAACCTGCACCACGCGAAAGGAGCATAGGCTACCTTGTGCAGGACCTTCGCCACAAAAGGACTGACCATAATGCTTATCCAGGAGCCATGGACAGTCGGTGGGCATATAAAAGGCCTTCAACATCAATCAAGTAAGTTGATATATAAACGTGACATAGAGTCGTTTAGAACTGCTATACTAGTAAACAAAAATGTTAACTGTATTCCAATTCCAGATTTTATCCAGAAGGACTTGGTGTCGGCCATTTTTGAGGTCCCGAAGGAGTGCGGAACACGAGAGATCGTGATCGCATCGGCCTACTTTCCAGGCGATGCAGATGAAGCACCACCTAAAGCAGTCACAAACTTGGTAAGTTATTGCAAATCTAACAATTTACAATTTATAATTGGTTGCGACGCTAATGCGCACCATACCTTATGGGGTAGTACTAACATAAATAGAAGAGTGCCCTCTTTAGTATGCTTTTAGAATACTTTAGTAGTAATAACATCAGCATATTGAACAATGGTTCTGAACCCACTTTTATTAATGCCATTAGAAGAGAGGTTCTTGACCTTACTCTTTCTAGTCAATTTATCTCCAATTATGTTGTTAATTGGAGGGTCTCAAAGGAGGTTTCTTTATCTGACCACCAACATATTCTTTTTGAACTGCCGGGCCAGATTTTACATAAAAATTCTGCAGCTGCACGTAAGTGTATCAACTGGGAAATCTTTAGACTATTCTTAGCTAGTAAGGAGGATCAATTACTGAATTCAATTAGTCATATTGATGAACTTGAATAAGCAGCAGATCAAATAAACTCTGTTTTCTCTCAGGCGCATGAAGATGCATGTAAGGTTGAACCACGTACATCCAGACGGGATCTGCCATGGTGGAACAGCAGGCTTGAAGAAATGCGCAGGGAGGTTAGGAAGCTTTTTAATTTAGCGAAGCGATCAGGGGTGTGGGTAGACTATAAAACATCCTTGACTGCCTACAACAATGAGATTAGAAAATCTAAACGGAAACGATGGAAAACTTTCTGTGACAGTGTTGGCAACACTCCGCAAATGGCTCGCCTTCATAAAGTGTTGAGAAAGTCTCTTTCAAATGATATTGGTCTATTGAAAAAGAGTGATGGTCTCTACACAACAAATGGCAGGAAAACTTTACAACATTTACTACATGTGCACTTTCCAGGATCGATCTTACGCACGTTAAGTTATGAACAATCAGACAATCGATTAAGGTCGCTATCTGGTATCATTTTTGACATTGATAAAATCAGATGGGCAGTTAATTCTTTCAGGAAGCATATACCTGAAGCTTGGAGAGAAAGTGGTATTTATACCAAAAAATGGCAATAGACCATGTGATGATGCTAAATCGTATAGACCGATTAGTCTCTCATCCTTCCTCCTGAAAACTATGGAAAGACTCATAGATATCTATATTCGTACAGAATTGTCTAAAAGTCAACCTCTTCACAAAACTCAATTCGCTTATTCCAGGAAAATTGAAAAGGCCCACAAAAATAAAGAAATTGCGCTTTGTGCATTTCTGGATATTGAAGGAACGTTCGACAATACAAGTTATGGCTCGATCTCGAATGCCTTAACTAACAGAAATGTTGATTTTAATGTTATTTCCTGGATTGAGGCGATGTTTCAAAACATAGGTCCCGTACGTTTAGGAAACACTAATATATCTCTCTCCAGTGAAACAAAGTACCTAGGTGTTGTCCTAGATAGTAAACTCACTTGGAGTTCACACTTAAATAAAGTATATAACAAAGCATTAAGGGCTTTATGGACAACATGGTCCTGTATAGGTAAAACTTGGGGCCTAAACCCAAAGATTATATTTTGGATATATCAGGCAGTAGTACGTTCTATCATGACATATCGTTGCCTGGTTTGGTGCCAAAAGGTCACACAGGCTGGATCTATTGCTGTTTGCATGAAGCTCCAGAGATTAGCGTGTTTCTTAATGACTGGTGCTATGAGGACAAGTCCAATTGCAGCACCTGAGGCTATACTTGGATTGACACCTCTGCACATACACATTCAATCTACGGCTGCGATTAGTGCGCTTCGACTAAAACTCCATATGAACAAGGGTTGTCTTGACTATGATCATACAACAATATTAAAAACATTTGGAGCACATAAAATTCCTCAATGCGATGGAGACTATACAACAGAACTCCATCGTTTTGGCAAAAAATTTGAGCTACACCTACCATCACGTTCAACGTGGGAGAATGGAGGAACACAGGTTGACCTAAAAAGTTTGGTTTGGTACACAGATGGATCAAAGATGGATGAAGGCACTGGCGCTGGTGTATATGGACCCAACACCAGCATTTCGGAGGCAATGGGAACATGGCCGAGTGTCTTCCAAGCTGAAATCCACTCAATCAACTTATGCGTAAGATCCAAGTTAATCAAAAAATCTTCTGGCTCGAAAATTGTTATTTGCTCTGACAGCCAGGCTGCTCTTAAAGCTCTTTTTTCTTGGACTTTCAAATCAAAACAGGTCCTTGAGTGTTACGAGCTTCTGCAATCACTTGCAGCTCGGAATAAGGTAAGCCTTTACTGGGTTCCGGGCCACAGAGGAGTTTTGGGAAATGAAAAAGCTGATAAGCTAGCCAGAACTGCATCAAAAACTGCTATTATAGGCCCTCAACCCTTTTGTGGAATAAACTGGGCCAGTACAAAACAGATTATCAAGGAAATGAAAAATCATATGCGGCTGGAGTACTGGGTAAACTTTCCAGGACTCAGACAAAGCAAAGCACTGATAACCTCGTACTCCTACAAAGACATTCTTAAATTCTCAAAATATGATTTTACGTTGATAACGGGTTTCATTATGGTCTGAAATATCACCTTCATAAACTACAATTATCTGCTAACTCGGAATGCAGATTCGACCATGCACATTCTTTGTGACTGTCCAGCTTTAATAACGCACAGAAGAAACCTGTTTCATAAAGAATTTCTGTCACCAGAACAGATTAAGAACTCTTCTCTAGATTTAGTTCTAGACTTTAATCAATGGTGAAACTGGTACAATAGGCCTCTTCTAGCCGCAGTACCGGCTGTTGGGCAATTTTCACGTCTACCCTTAATAATAATAATAATAATTAATAATAAATATTAAAAAGTGACAGCAGACTTTTTCTGCTTCAAAAATTATAGCTTTTACATATAATTGCGTATAAATTTTTTTTTAAGAATAACTGTTAATTTTTTATGTTCAAACTTCATTGTTGTATTTTAGTTAAAATAAATCAGAAAACAAAAATCAATTTCCGTAAAAATCAAAAAAGTTATGTGAAATTAAAAAAAATTTTGTATGTGACCGCAGACGTTTTCTGCTATGTGTATATAAATCACCACTGTTATTCTTAAAACACATGTTCGTACAATCAATCATATTCTAACTAAAAGAAAAAATAAAAAATTTTCAATGATGACATGGTAACTTCCAGTGTCGGATGTTTGGTAACGTTCAAAATGTTCATACTCTTGAGTAGAAGTGTTCGAATCATTTCTCAATTTATGTTTTCAAATGTCATCATAAAATATATTACATTTTTTTTCTTATATGGTCAATTTTAAAGGCAGTGTAATTGTAAATTTGTTATAGAACTTTAATTGAAAAAATTGTTTTTTGCTAATAAACACTAGATTCGATTTTCTCAAAGTCGAGTTATTGTAATCAATATATTTAATTTTACAAATACATATAAACTTTTTATTACAGTAGCAAAAATGCAGAACACGGAGTGACTTAGAAAAATTTGCTTAGTTGGGAATGAGGTATAAATTTTTATTAAATTATGTAAACTAAAATATAAAACGTTCACTGATTTGGCATAGTGTTGCAATATTTTATTTGAAGTTTCAAGCAGTTAAAATGAAAACAATGCAGACTTAATCACATAGAGTTGGCACAATTTCCACTGCCACCGAAATAAGAGATTTGGTTTGGTATTCTTCACGGATTTCAACATAACCTTAAGAATGTAATACTATATGGAAAAAAGACACCATTGCTTGTATTCGTCTCAAAATGGGTTTGGAGATTTTAGAATGGACATTTGTCTGCGAAAGTCGAATCTCACGACGGTCACTAAAGTCTTGGACTGATGATCCAAGACCGATAGTCGATTTAGTATGAAAAAGTATTTATGAATAATTAAATATAAGAAATAATTTCAAGAATTATAATGATGGATATTTGGCAATACTCGAAATAGCTGTAAGTATGGTCAGCCAAAAATTCAATTAAATAAAATGACATAAAAAAAAAAATTTTTGTTATTCTAGTTCACTACTTTTCGAAATCTCAATAATTTTTAATGAAAATTTGCTTTTATTAGTATAATTAATACAAATCATTCACTCGCAATAAAATATTAAATATATGTAAAAAGCGTATTACACATCTGATTTGGTCGTACAACTTGACTGACGTTGCTTGGTATTACACATCAACAAAGTCGACAATTTTTTGAACACGCCCCCAACTAAAATACAAACATTTTTCGCTCATCAGTATTAAGGCAATCGCCGAAGTATCAACAACAGAGCTCGGAATATAGTTCACAAAATAGCAAATTGCTCTGTGCGAGTAGCTTTAATTTTTTAAATATGCACACGTGGTTTTAAGCAAAAGAATGTCCCTGTGCGGGATTGGAGTTAGAATATTCCTGCGGTAAGGCATGCCTGTCGTACGGGGCGACTAAAGTCCAGCTAGACATTGGAGGGTGTGGCTTAAAAGGTCACAGAAACCCTGAGAAGCTCCTAAGCTGAGACGATTAGACGTCGGCTCAAACTAAGCGTCCACCATCACGAGATGACAGCGAAAGACGCTAGCACTTCCGAACAAGAGTGACGGAAATGCTAGCGACTGCTTTCCATGTAAAAAGCGGCTGCAGCAACAATAAGGAAGGAAATGCGCAGCGTCTGTACCTCATATTATGGCATGTATGTATTGCCGCAGGAGGAGAGTACTTTAAAGGCGATAATAAAGACAATTATTAAAAATTAAAATTTTGCGTGTTTTTTTAATTCTCGTTCTTTTTTGATCATAAGGTAAGTTACCAAAGAAAAAGAAACAAACACAAATCCAAACCACCGATTGACAGCGAAAGCCATAATCGTAAAGGAAAAATTAAAAATTATTTATGTCAATTAAGTTATTAAGTAAGGTTTTACTTATTTTTAGTATAATTATTTATAATATTTATATATTATATATTATAAGTTATTGAAAATGTATAAAGTTAATTTTCTAAATTTAAATATAGCCTATATATAATAAAGAAGAATGCTACTACTACTACTACCACTAATCAATAAATATTATGCATCTAATAATAAATTCAAGATTAAAATATAAATAGAAACTCACTTGTGCAATAAAATATTCGCCTTAAGACCAAACATAATGCAAATCAGTTTTCCGCACTATATTGTTGCGATATGCATCATAATATTATGCGCTTTTAAATTATCAGTCAACACAAATGTGCAGTAGATATTTCGTCGAGTTGGCACACAATATGTGCTCTACGTACTGTTTTCAACACACGTTGTGTGCGTTGTGTGCGAGTGCAAACTGGCTGCCGCACACACAAAGTGCTGTGCGAAATAATTTCGATACAAACACTGAATGCGTATGCAAGTTTTATTTCACTCCACAACATTCGTGTGCAATGTGTATTTTATTTGTGCATCTTCAATATGGTTTGTTTGCAGCACATTTCCGTTATGATAAGGAGTCCTGATAACTTACCCGTTCCGTACTCATATTTCGTTGTTTCTATTCATTGTCATTTTTAATTGAAATTATATATTACCGGCGCGGTACGCGTTTTGTAGAAAACTGGGCATATAAGTTCGCCTGTGTCTATTGATTTAACAACAAATTACAAAAATATGAATCTTCTTGTTTTAATTCTCTTGTGTTTTGCTTTGCGAAAACTAAACACCTAAAGAACTGTATTTACCATTTGTAATAAATATATTTCAAAAAATAATCACAAAATAAAATGCGTTTCTAAATAACCAAAATATGTGACTTTATTTATATACACATAGTAGAAAAACTATGAGTTCACCCACAAAATTTTTCTTAAAAATCGCATAACTTATTTAATTTTTACTGAAATTGATTTCTGTTTTTTGACTTATTTTAACCAAATAAAACAACAATGAAGTTCAAAAAATAATATTAACAATTATTCTTTAAAAAAAAATTTAACAAAATTGTATGCAAAAGCAACAATTTTTGAAGCAGAAAAAGTTTGCGTCCACTTCTCAATATTTACATTTACAATTAATTTAAATTGGACACGCAATTTATCCTATGTGACCAGCGATTTGTGAAGAAAAACTTATTTCGATGTGCATCTCACAGTTAGCAAAATTAAATTAGAGGGCGTGATCAGATTATTTTAATATTATACATAGTTAGAGTACTAAATACATATTCAGAATAACAGATGAGAGAGTTGAAAGAAATGCTTATATTCACTAAAATATATTTGTTTAATTTTATTAAAGTAGTTTTTGCAAAAGATTCCAGCAGATTTCACATACAAAATAAGCGACAAAACAACATAACGCAGAATATTTATATATATGTATATGCATGTATATTTGATTTGTTCTAAGTATGCAGAAATAGTTATGCACGAGACAAATAACGTACTACAGTCGATCATTTTTTGCTTTCAGGCTTTACAATTACTGGTATTGCTTATGTTTTTTTTATAATGTTTTTATGATTCTTTTTATTCGCTTTTTTTCTGTATGCACTCATGTACTCGAGTGTATAATAATACGAAACAACAATACAGAAATTCCAAGAGAAGTTCAGATACTCGGTGGTCAACGAACGATCTTGACCCCACATTTTCCGTTTTCGTGATCAGTTTCATATGATGTAGGCACATTATAAGAAGCATATGAGTGCACGAGTATATTATAAATGACATTGAATTCAAATATAAACTCAGTTACTGATAAATGAGGAAATCTTCTTTCTCCATTAAATTATTCTTATAATTTTGTAAATTATATGCATAATCGGGTATAAAAGAATTTTTAATATATGCAATTATATAAGTAATATGGACTCGTATAAAAGAATATTTACTTTCCATTTTATGAATATACATATTTTACGTGATTCCATTTTGATATTTTTTGTATATTGTTCCTCTAACTTCACATTTTAAGTATAGTATTATATTTTAAGTAATATTTTTATATTTCTGTTCTGATTATTACGTATAAATAATAGAAAATTCCAACACTCTTCTACAACTGAATAAATTTATTAAATAATTTCAACAATTCCAAGAATTAATAAAATTGTTTATTTTATAAAAACTCATTGCATTTTATTTTAATTCTGCCTTTCGCATTGTTATTTATATTTTCTTCAATTGTAATTTCAATTAATTTTTAAATCTTCACAAACGAGCATTGCTCCCTCTAAGCGCTGCGAATAAAAACCGGTCCCATAAAACAAATGAAAACAAAACTAAAAACTAAAAAAATAAAATTTATGTGTAAAAATTTATACTTCAGTCTAAGTTAAGTAATGGCAAGTAATCCCCTTCTTACACTTTTTAAGGTCGTCTGCATAATGCTGTTGAACAGAACACATTGACAAAATCAAGCATATCAGAATCCATCGATGCTTTAATATGTTTTTGTTGTTGCCGGGGACCATAAATGTCGTCACTTAAACGACAGGAACAAGTTATTTGTTTATATGGGTATGTTTTTATTTTGTTTTCTTTTTTAATATTCAATGCTGTGTATATTGTTTTGCTTTTGAAAAGAATTTATGCTTAATCTTGTTTCATGTTGTATGAAGGCAACCATTTGTTTCAAGCCCAACAACATCTCATTACCAACTTTATATTAGAAGTGCGAATAGTAACTTCTGTTCATCTAACATTTTTCATGTTAGGTGAAGACAAATTTTCATGGAACAGCTTTGTGTAAAGTCTGGTGATAACAGCAGCTTTTGAAAAACAAAACAATAGAAAAAGAAATTAAAAAACAAAGAGCTTAAAATACATTTTAAAAAACAAAGAAAGTTTTATAATAACAAGCGCATATATTTTTAAATATTATTTAAAATTAATTTATTTAAATTCAAATTTTATTTTAATAAAGTGAGTTAGTGTACTGTTGGTAATTAAATTTAGAATTTTATTTATTCTTATTTTATTTTATGTTATTATTGAAGACAATGGATTAGCACTATTTTAAATTTTCTAACTAAAGAATTAAAACAAATATGTAATTCTTGTAATTTTGTATGTAATTTTTACAAATAATCGTTTTCTTTCTAGTAATGAATGAACCAATTCTAAATCATCATCAGAGTCATTATCGTATTTTAATACGTTTTATTCAGGCTGTTGTATTACTTATTTTTTACATATTATTACATATTATTTATTATGTATTTTTGATCCATTTCACTATTGATTTATTTATTACAATTAATACAATTAAAATTTCAGCATTTTTTTAATTTCAACAATGTCGCTCAAATGAACAATTCGAACATTTATATTATAACGACCCACTTTACCAGTCGTTTTGTTTGCTGGGATAGCAAAGCGGCTGTCCAGGTTCCTTGCAATAATATATTTATATACTGAAAGAAAGTTCACTTGAAGTCTGATTATTATATCTTTTTATTCCTCCTTTTAAAATTTTATAAATTAATATTATAAATTCAAAGTTGTTTGTTTTTGATTATTAAACTGGGATAAATAGATTTAATTAATTTTAAAAAAATTCATAAATTCGAAGTTAATTCCAATAACATAGCCTTGGTACAACGGAAATAGATAAAAGAAAAACACACACGGGTTTATCTTCTAGGATGAAATCGACCTACGGAAGTCTTGGAAGCTACGTATTTACTCTTTGCTGTAATCTGGATCTCAACCCCTAGTAGTGCTGGAAGACCTGTATAGAACGTGATGTTGACTGAATGAGCCAGGTTATTTAGGAACAATTTAACAATAAATGATCCAATGGACCAGTAGACTCAACAAGCCTGAGTTATCCTTGATTGATCAGATGGACCAGTTAGGCTGAACGAGCCTGTAAGCTAAATTTTGATCGAAGTGACCAGTAGGCTGAATGAGCCTGAGCGGGACTTGTTTATTGTCTGAGTTCACAGAGCCAAGTCTCCTTGCTTGTACAATGCGCGTTTATTTATCCTCAAACGACCGAAGCTTTTCCTGTAGCGCATCGGTACATTTGCCGTTGGTATTTTTGATACTTGTTGTCTTTTGTTGCTATTATTCGCTTGGGTGTAATTTCTGTGCATTGTGTTTTCGTGCGTTCTTGAATTTGCCGTGCTTTGTATTTAGTTCAACCAAAGATTTCAAGCTTTGATGTTTCTTGTCTTGTTTACAAACGTGTTTTTGTTTATATAGTGCCGGTGCTTGTGCTTTTAATATTTATATTTATTTATTAATAAATAAATAAAAAAAAGATCAAACAAAAATTAATAGAACAAACAAAAATAAAATAAATATATAAATAGTGAATAAATACGGTGTGTATATTCTTCACTTACTTAAATACATTTCTTCATTTTTTTTGTTACTTGTAATAATAATTTCAGATGCATTCCGTGTATTACCGATGCAGATGCGGTGTGTTACTTGTGAGTTATTTTGATATAATATATATATTAAATAAAATTAATCTATTTTATTTTAGATTATATTAAAGTTCTAACAGTGAGTGAAATTAAATTATATGATACGTGTTAAACATAATGTATTGTGATGTGTAACTAAAATGTCTTTTAAAGTTACTAGTATAGTGTTGTTGTTGTTGCTTGTTTATATTGAATCTATGTAGATTGGAAATATGTGAATATTTCCATCCTTACAATATTCAAACCAAAACAGCTGATTCACACATCAACTTAAATTTTACTTGAAAGAAAATGATCAAGTAAGTTTAAATTTAAAATTTCAATAGGGATGTTACGCTCTCTTAGATGCTCATTTTTACTTGTGATAAATGTAAGTTTTTGTTTATTATTTACTTTAAAACTTAACTTAAATACTGTAGTAAATAAATGAAAATGACAGATCTTAATAGAATCATCGAGCGACAGTGACACTGACTTTTCCACTCCCTTTTTAAACTCTAGTTCAAATGTATTAAGCTCAGGAGAAAAAGTGCATAAGCATTAAAAATTTTATAAAAACTATTCATATTTTTTCCAAGGAAGACTTCTTGAAAAATTTCGAACTTCAACAACGTACTTCTAATTATTTGTTGGGAATTTGCGCATAGAAAATACAATTGCTTTTTATTAATTTTATTTTAAATTTCAATAAAACCCGTAATTTTTTCTTTCAGGGTTGTAAAACAGCAACATTAATTCTGATTAAAATTAATTGGCATCACTTTTAAAATATGTGAAATGTTTTTTTAACATATGTTTTTTGTTGTGTTGTGTACAATATGAAATAAAAAATTATACATTAAAAATCAATAAATTTGGATAAAAGAAAAAATGAATATTAGAAGAGCAAATGTAAGGATTTTTTTGTTATATATTTAAATTAATTTATTTATTTATGTAGCTTTTTAGTAAATGAAATGCTAATTGATTTTTATATTTGGCCGCACTAAAACTTAAGACGCGAGTTAAACCTAACTATGAAAATTTTAAGAGCATTTTAAGTTGCGAGTATTTTTTTGCTACTCTAAGAGAAAAAAATACGGCTAGATTTGTTTATAAATTCCAATTACGAAATACAAAATAATCGTGGTGGTTACAATCGGACGAGTGCAGAGAAGAAGATTTACTTATTTTTGTGGTATAGGGCAAAAACAAGTACCTTTCGCGAAATTGGTATTTAATGGTAATTGAAAGAGCTACTTTATTTACTGATTCTCTCTAAATAATAAGCAGAATAACTAAAGATTCAGATTCAGTATTCATGTTTATCAGAAGTTTTCTTTTAAAGCGGTTTAACACTACGGCACAAATCCAGAACGAACTACGTAAACACACATCCGGGGTACCCGTGAATCCACTTACAATTTAAACCCATTTTTTTGACATAACAAGTAAAATGCAATTGTTTTTTTGTTTTACATGTTTAATTTGTTATTGAAAGAGTCTTTTAAACTATTTCTCTTTTATAAGTTAGATGTTTTACCACGAAATAATGTTAGAACATGAATTTATTAAGTAGCATATGAAATAAGTGGTGTTGCTTTCATGATCAGTTTAGTGATTGAAAAGGAAAGTTGTATGCGCTTAAAAAAATTAAACAAACATAAAAGTGACAAAAAATTAAAAAAAGATGGAATCAAATAAAATAAATTATCTGTCTCAACATGTATACAATAGGTAACATACATGAATCTTTGCAACATTTACGCAAATAGTTATAGTTATTTCATTATATAGTTTAAGCCATGCTGAATAAGAGAATTATATACAGTCACGTTTTGATGCAGAAGTTGATGAAGATCCAGTCTTTGCATCTGACGACGAAGAAGCTCATAAAATCATAGAGCTTAAAGCTGAATTGTCTGATGCTGAGGAACTGTTAGAGACGCATGAAATGACTGATGTGATATGTGACGATTCTTACGCTTCCGATGACAATGGCGATGAAAAATGTACTATATATATAATTAGTAACAAATTAACTGCAAGAGATGGAACGCAATGGGATACTCGACCAAATGTATCACAGCAAACCTTACGCCAAAACATTGTCCGCCAACGCTGTGGTGCAGCTAAAACTACCGAAATGATGTCAGTAGAGCAAACATTCAAATGTTTTATGAGTCCAAAAATGATGGATATCATTATGCGCCACACAAATAAAAAACCCGAAGTCACATACAAAGCCTTCAACGACAGACATCCTCAAGCTACTCCGACAAAATGGAATGCAGTCACGGTAGATGAGCTGCATGCATTTATAGGAATTCTCATAATGACGGGCGTAAATCGGAGCAATACAGAAAGCATTCGCGACTTATGGAGTACAAAAAACTTTCCAATGGATGGGAGTTAAGTAAAGGAAGTTAACCGGTTTTGCTCAATTTTACGCTTCATAAGATTCGATGACGTAAAAACACGGGCCGCACACATACAGAAAGATAAAGCTGCACCAATCACCGACTTATGGACCATGATGAACAGTAATTTTGCCAGATACTATAAGCCTAGTGAGCATCTGACGATTGATGAGCAGTTATTTCCCGTAAACCCGCAAAATATAGTATCAAAGTTTGGTGGATATGCGATGCCAAAAACTCTTTTCCACATCATGGACAAATGTATACCGGTCAAGCCGAATCCGGGCAAGAAACAAGGCAAGGGGAACGCGTTGTGAAAGATCTGGCAAATACATTTCGAGGAAGTGGGCGCAACATCACAATGGATAATTTTTTCACAACTTTACCTTTGGCGGAACATTTATTATCATGGGATTTAACCATCGCTCGCACGCTTAGAAAAAATAAGCCATACTTACCAAACGAAATGAAGGCACAAAAGGACAAGTCACCGGGCTCCACAATATTTGGTTTTCGAAAGGATGTGACTCTTTGTTCCTACTTGCCGAAAAATTCAAAGCTGTAACACTGTTGTCATCAATGCATTTTAACGCCGACATTGGTGACGACGGCAAGCCAGAAATTATACATTTTCATAATAAGACAAAGGGTGGCGTTGATGTAATGGACCAACTCTTAGGTGAGTACACGAAGCAGCGCCAAAGAAAGCGTTGGCCACTTTCACTTATTTTCAACATGCTTGATCTCACGGCGATGACGTCATACATCGTGTATCACATAAACAATGAAATAATACCATATACCGGCACCAGACGTAAGCTTTTTCTACGCAGATTGGCTGAAGAGCTTTCTATGCCAATAATAGAGAAACGTGCACTGAATCGTTAAATTATCCGAAATTTTACCACGAAAATAGCCATTAATAGTTATTTGAAATGTCCACTGGAACAGCTTTTTAACACTGATCTGTCGGCACTTTTACAAGTATGTACGTTCAAGAAAACCTATAACAGAATGCTGTTATCTGTGCTACTCTCAGGATGAAAAACGCCGTAGAAAGACTCGAAAGTCGTGCAGTCAATGCAGTAAGCCGATTTGCTTGCAGCATTCTATTGATACATCTACATGTATATAATGCAGTAAAACTGTTTAAAGTACATATAATATGTATATTATAAAATAAAAATAAATATTTATATGATAAGAATACAAAATGTGTGTGTCTATGTAGGTATCAACTTTGTGAGCTTTTAAATTCTGAACCGTTTGACCTAGAACAATGGAAATAGATTAAAATTGCTCGGAATTTCTAAAATTTCGACGATTCGAAATTTCAATCTAGTAGCCTTACTGGTTTACAAGATACAGTAGCACAAAGTAGAAAATGGGTACACGGGTATCCGGGTGTGTGTTTTAGGGTTAATACACTTGCAGAAGATAAATGTTGAGCATGGAGATTTGGATTTATATGTATATTGGCGAATTACTTCTTCAACAGCTGGTAGGTTTAAATTTCTGTAAAGATTTTTTTTCGACGCACCACAAAGCGCATGCAGCTTGTCGGTGAATTTTATTTTGTACTCTCTGAATTTCTTCTCTATTTGAGTTACACGCTGAACACCACAATGCTATACCATAAGTCCCAATTGGCTTTAATATTGATTTGCAGAATAACAATTTATTACCGAGACTTAATTTAGTAACCAGTAAAATTCTTTATACATATTTAAGATTTAATTAACATCGTTTGGCTTCAATAGAACTTGTCAACGTGAGCCTTCTATCTAGATAAATTCCCAGATATTTCACAGAATGTGATTGAGCTATGTCCAAATTATTGTTTTTAACTACAGACCATGTTTCTCTTCTTAAAGTAAAAGTTACTTGAATGCGTTTAGTTTACTGACTATAGTAGTATCGTCAGTGAATTTCGACAGAAAATTGTTAGGATATTGTGGAATGTTAGCCGTGTAGATTAAGATTAGGAACGGCCCAAGGGTGCTACCCTAAGGAACGCCTTAGGAACGCATTTACTCTCGTAAAATGAAAGATTTGTGTCTAACTATATATCTTTGGTGTGTTACTTAAGATTTTAGAAGTTTATGAACATTTTTCGGAAGCTATTGCGTTATTTTAAATAGAAGTTCTCCAAGCCACAGTTTACCAAATGCCTGTGCTGCATAAAGAAAAACTGTCGTACATATAGTTTTGATTGTAAAGCTCCCTAAGGAGCTGCTCCCTAGCAACCCTAAGGGCCTGCTGAATTGTTATATGCCTTTTGCGAAAATCAAATTCATGATCCGAATTAAGTTTTCTATCAGAGGAAATCAAGATTTTATTTTAGAAACTTTTCGAAAATTTTTGAAATTTGCAGCAATATTTATTGAATGATATGATAAGACAACTAAACGATCTTCATTTTTACCAGCGATGTTTTTCAATATATCGGAAAGTATCCGGTAAGTGTTTTATCATTTTCCCATTTATATGGTTTTGCCCGGGTGCTTTTCTTGGATTAATGTTAGATATGACTTCTTTCAATTCCGAAAGCTCTATAATTAAAGAATTTTTAACGCCAGTTGAAATAAATAGAGATAGATATGTTAAGCTGGAAGTCATTGATTTGTGGATTTGGCTAAAAAATATTCTGCGGGTGTGGTGTGGTGAGTTTGAGTTTAGAACTGAAAGAACGGCATCTTTGCCAATCTCGTCTTACATGCTGGTTAGCAGAAATAAACAAATGATTTTATGTTGTGGATTTGACCTCTGAAAATATTTGTCAGTGTTCAGATCAGCGGGGAATGGTCTGAAGACAAATCATACGACGAATCAGCAGATATATATTCCTTGTTAATCCCTTAATGACACGGAAATCGATCAAGTCAGGGGTTTAACTAATATCGGTCAGCCAATATGTGGGATCTCCGGATGATATGACTTCCAGTTCCTTATTTAGAACAGCAGAGAGCAGTTTTTCTCGGGATCGTATTAATCTGGGGCTCTAGAAAGTGTGCTTAGTAATAAAATCTGCTAGGAATTTTGGTCCTAAGGAAGGAAAATATTTTGGGAAATGTTCAGTTGTTCACGAATATCTAGAGGGGCAATATACTGCAGACAACACAAATTTCATTTGTACGATAAATACGCGAATAGAAATGAACCAGTGCACTTGCTGGTTCAAACGATTGTTATTGATTTGAATGTAAATATAGTGGATTATTGTTTGCTGAAACTTAACTAATATAGCATCACGCAAATAAAATATACAGTATGTCAAGAATTTTCAAGAGTTTATACATTGAAATAAAATTGACTTTTTAACTTAAAGTCGCAAGAATTCTTAAATAAACTTGTTTAAATAACAATATTTTTGATTATCGATATTCAATAATTATAATATTAAGAATGTAAATATAAAAAAAATTTTAGTATTTTGCTATAAAATAAACGAAATATTCAACAAAAACTAATCTTACATCATTTTTCTAATATAAACTTTATTCAATGGAAACATTGCCATATAATGTTTTAAGTACTAAATATAATCTTTTGTAGTATCTTTGATATATTACAACCATTTTTTATGAAATTAATCAATTTTTTCATGTCATTATTGCTTCGTATCAAATCACACTTTTGCACTACTTAAGTTTTAGGCGATCTCTAGGTTCTTCGTTGCTTTTCACCCACTCTTTTTACAAATTAAGTACCTTATTTAAAAAAAGACTTAATTTCGAAGATTGGCTAAGAATATATACAATTTTTCTGGAGTTTCTAACATCCCACATCCTAACAATATTTGCTTCGTTCTTCGAGTTATTATGGTGATGAAATTTAAACCGCGGCTTTTGCTTTTAATGGTCCAAATAATATTCGCATTTCTATCAAATGATACTCCAAACTATTTTATATTTTTGGGTATCCTTGTATAAGCGGAGTCCCCAAATTTCTACTTCAAATGCAGGCTCAAATTGTAATATATAATTTTTAAAAATTAACACGAAACGTGAGATTTCGTTTAATAACAATGTAATCACCTTGAACTACACGCTGGTAGGTTCGTCATTGTAGCACAGCACAATTAATGACTCATGGAAGATTATAACATCGTCTCAATATTTAGCAAGCTGTAAAAAGAACATAGTAGTGGACAAAAAATACTTTACAATATTTTAGCCAAAACGCAATAAATTTCTACTAAAAACTCTTAATAAGTGTTTGTTCCGCGTGGACATAACGCTCTGTTATATAAAAAATAATAACAATATATTTTTCCCTGAGTTCCATAGTATAGACCCTGATCAAATTTTCCCGATTGTTTCCATATTTTCGTCATAATAATATATTCTGCATATGCTGTGAAAGTTGGTCTTAACGATAATTTTATAATTTAGCTCTTACCTACTGTCGTTTTTAAATATATTTAAAATACAATAAGCAGTCCTACATATTAGTAAACTATTTCTGATAGCTGCTGCAAACGTTTTCCCCAACTTTTTTCACCATTTTAAAATATTGATATTTTAGTTAGTGAAGTGAAAAAATTAGAAAAAATAACTAATTAAGTATCAACATCTTAGACAAGAATCAGCGCAAGGCGCCAATTATGGTAAATTTGCCCCACATCGATTAAATGATGCAAAATAACAGGAATATAAAAATTGTGTAAACACATACTTGACAGTCAAAAAATGATGTAGGATTTGTTTTTGTTGTATATATCGTTTATTTTATAACAAGGGCCATGTTATGCAGTGTCTCGGGCACGGCATGAGTACAATTGTTGTTGTTTTCAATGCAAATTTTAAATTAGAGAATGAGAGAAAAAACAATATGGCCGTTCAAACTCCGGCATGAGAGCCGGTGTATTTGTGCCCCGGCACTAAGGCAAAACAGTGTTGATTAGTAATAAATTTCAAAATTTGCGCCTTTTTGGAGCAAACTACTACAATTCTAATACATTTTAGAGAAAAATGGCAGTAAGCAACACAGCATTTTTTTTTATAAATCGCTAATAATATAATTATCACATTTTCCGATTTTAAAAAAACGAGCAAGTACTGTTAACAATTATTATAAGATAATATAATAATAAATTAACATTATTACAGCCTCTATGAGTTTTTTCTTGCTAGTTATTTTTGGTGGCAAATTGAAAGTGAGCATATCTGAATTTCCTTTTAAATTTAGACACAACCAAGAAGTAGTAAATCCACAAAATTGGCAATACTGATGTGACACTCTGCATAACATGCATTTTCGGCATAGCCCGAAAGATCGTAATTTGCCGTGCCCGAGACACTCTGCATAACATGGCCCCAAACTACTCAATTTTTTTTATATTATATTTTTATATTATTAATTTAATAATTATTAAAAATTGAATATCAAAAATATTTATATTTAAACAAAAAGCAGTGTTTTTGCGACTTCAAGTTAAAAAGTCAATTTTATTTCAATGTGTAAACTCATTCTTTACATACTGTATATTGTAATAATGTAACAAATAAAATATGTTAAATACATATAAAAAGTATTATATAAAAACTGAAATCAACTGACTATAGACTGTTTTTACAAAAGTTATTACTTTTGTTTGCTTATTTATATAATCATACAAATGTAGTTCATCCAAGATAATGTTTTTTATATTCAATAAAATTATAATTGTTATTGCTTTTTTAGTATTGGTTTCAGTATTGGAATACAAGTTTATTTCGTTTGGTATTAAAACTTTTTTGGAAGTAATGCAAAACAGTCGAATTGTTTTTTACAAAAAAACAAGTTTTAAATATTATTGATTTAATGAGTTATATTTTCTTTAAATTATTTTGAGAATATTTAACATTTTTTCGTATCAATTAATAGCGCTTTTGTTTATTTCGTTCCTACCAAATACACAGGTGTAGTTGGTTGTACATTTCGTTTTGACTTAAGTTCTTACGGTACGTTACGTTGTCCGCGGCTTTGTAACATAAAATTTGGCCATCATTTCCCAACAATTGGCATACTCTAACAAATAGGAACTATACATTATTGAAAACAAATTACATTAACAACATGTAAATACCTTCAGTTAGATTATTAAAACCACTATTTTCAATTAAAACATCTTAAAATTTTTGCATTTCACTTGATTACGGCATTATTATACATTTATTTTTCTTTGCTCAATGCGGTACTGCTGCAAATCAGCTGTTTTATTTTGATTATGCAATTCTGCAATAGAGGTTTTCTCACACTCTGAAAGTTTTTATATATTCGTGCATTTCGTGCACCTTGCAATGATTTCTTAAGAGAGAGGAATACCCCCTATACAGCATTTGAACAGGCGTGAAATAAATGCAATTAACAGGCAAATAGTTGGAGCTTTTTTATTTGTACCAACAAATTATGTGAACACAAGTGGTTTTAGTTTTTTTTGTTTTGTCAAATCAAAAATTGAACCCGCATGTCAAAACACAAAGCCAACACACATTTAATACTCGTATGCGTTATTCACATTTAGAGTTTTATGCGTTTTTGTTATTTTAGAACAAATTAGAACAAATGCAATATTTATAGTTTGATAATTTAACTAATGATTGTAAATCTTGGTTTATAAACTTTAATACTATTGTCTTTGGAAAACGTTTCTGCATGGGTACTTTAGATCACTTGCATTCTGTAAAAATGTTTAAAAAGTTCTGCATTTGACAGAGCACCAACATTTGTTGAATGTTTGTCGCGAACGAAAATATAAATTCTTTCACACTTCAATACTTGTAAAAATGTTTCGTTTATGTATAACTTTTTGTTTTTTGATTTATAGCATTGACAGCTCCCATCTGTCATTTAGCCCCTAAATTATCATTAAGGGGCTAAATTATAATTTATTTGCTCATTTAGCAGTTTTAAATGATCATTTACGGTCTTTAAATGACCGAATTTAACCCAATTTATTCGTCATTTAGGTTTTTAGAAATGGTAATGCCGCATATGCAAGTGAAACGAAATAAATTTCAAGCTATTTGGTTGTCAAAATGTAAACAAAACATATTTGATAATTTAGTGCGCTCGTCTGTCACACACACAATGCTATTACAAAAAATCTCTAATTAAAGATATTGGTTTGTTGAATTTTCATTGATTTCCTTGTTTTATAAAATATACCCGTACAAAAAATTTTGTAAAGATTTAACAGAATTTATTTTAAATTATAATAAAATTTTGAACTTGTGGGAAAAAACCTCATTGTAATAATTATTTAGAAATTATTATCTCAAAATATTCATTTAAGAATATATGACATTGAAATAAACTTACTTGTGTTTCTATATTTGTATTTATTTTGCTTCCATAATTTTTTTAAACAAAAAAAATTTTATGCAAATTCGATGTTTTGTTGATAGAAAGAAATCAGTTCAGATTATTAAAACTTCAAATTGATCTCTGCAAAAGAATAAAAAAAAGAAAAAAAATCTGTATAATTTTCATATTTTTAATATCGAAAACTCTTAACAAAAATATCGCTGTATATAAAAAAATAAAAAAAAAAATAATTTTCTCCATAAATTTTGTTATCGTACTAAGCACTTTTTGTATTGAAAATTAACAATTTCAACAATTAACCTAACAACAGGTAATATAAAAATAAAATGCAATAATTTTTTATGTATAAGTTGTTCGGAAAATAATTTCATTTCTTTTTTTTTTTTTTGCAAATATAATAAACTGTATAAATATTTTTTTGAATTATATATTCCCTGTTTTGGTTCAATATCTTTATTATTTAAGTAAATAATCAGTTTTTCTTGGAATTTTTTGCAGGTGATTTATCTACTTTTCTCAATGATATTTTGCATCCAATATAGTAAACAATCGATTCTTCGGTTCCCAATTATGAATCATCTTAAGACCTGATTATTTTCTGGATTTTTAAAGAGCAAATCACAGATTTCAAATCAAGACAAAATTTTTGTTTGAAAAAGAATGTATGCAATTTTTACGATAATTTTTGGACAACTTAATTTGATCTATTTAATTTACTGTCGATTTCATAAGCTGTTATTCGGCTAATTTTATCTTTTATGGCTTAATCTTATCATTATCATTTGTAACTGACCTTCCAGATTGTAGTATATCTTCGATTCCAAAATTATTGGAACAAAATTTCATAAACCAGTTTTGCCACTGGAGTTCCATAAATGTATATTATTCTATATAAACAGAATTATTGTTTTCTTCCTTTATCATTTTTATTTTACGATAAAATTATACATACATACACACATACATACATACATAATGCCAATATGTAAACAACTATCGTCAAAATCAAATAATCTTTTTCACTACCAAGCATTTTTACATCAGCTGTCAAAATAAAGAATAACGACGCTATTAAATGAGAATTTGAGTGCAAAAAAATACATTTAAATGTCTGTAAGAGAAAAAATGAAATAACAAAATCTCAAAACAACTTAGGCCGTGTGCGAATTCGAGTAAACTTTACTCGGCACAAGTAAAGTTGTTGTTGTTTTCAATGCAAATAATAAAATTGAGAGCGAGAGAAAAAACAATACAACGGTTTGAATTTCGGCATGTGAGCCAGCGTAGTTGTGCCTCGACACTTAGATAAAGCAGTATTGTTTAGTAATAAATTTCAGAATTTGCGTCTTTTAGCAGCAAATATCTCCTATTTCAGTACGTTTTGGAGAAAAAATGGTAGTAACACGGCCTATTTTATAAACCGCTAGTAATCTAATTATTACACTTTCCGATTAAGGAAAGGCGAATAATTTTGTAAGTGCTCTTAACAATTATTATAAGATAATATAATAATAAATTAACATTATTAAAGCCTCTATTAGTTTTTTCTTGCTAGTTATTTTTGGTGGCAAATTTAAATTGAAATATCTACATTTCCGTTTAAATTTAGATACAACTAAAAAGTACCAAAATATTGTAAAAGTACGAAATTGGCAATACTGATGTGACAGTCTACATAACACGCATTTTTGGCATAACCCGAAAAAGCCAATTTTGTCGTGCCCGAGACGCTCTACATAACTTGGCCCCTACTAAAACAACTCCTAATTTGAAACACCCCCAGACACATAATATTGAAGAACACAAACAAGCTATATGCATATATTTGCATATATATATGCATTTATATTTGGTTTATTATGTGTGTACTTTGAGTGTTAAAATTATGACTCGAAAGAGTTCTCTAACACGAAGCTATGCAGATGGAATATAAAACAGTTTATATAACAGTTAATTAATTAAAGTATAAAAATATAAATTTTAAATTATCTAAATTCTTGGTAGACTATTCTTAGAAGAGTTATTCTAACAATTTTCGTTCTTAATATTATTCATGTTTTTGTAATGTCATATAAAATGTATGAAAGAACTGCTACAGGTAAAGTGTAAGTTCTGTTTTTTGTTTTTGTATTGTTTTGTATACAAAAAAAAACCGAAGCTACTAGACAAATTAACTCAGAAAAAAATATTGTTGGACTTGAAAAGTTGGTTCTTTCCCGTGTATATGTATGATAATTCCATTACATATAACGCCTTTAGGACAGCTCGAATTTTTAATGCCATTTGGCTTAAAAAATGTCCCATTAATTTTTCAAAAATTTATTAACAAAATTTTTGCAGATATGGTAACAGATGACAAAGTTATGATTTACATAGACGATATTATGATTGCATCTGAAAATATAAATGACTATCTCACTATCTTGCAAAAAGTATTTACACGAATCGTTGAAAATAAATTAAAACTGCGACTGGAATAATGCGAATTTGTGCAAACTACATTAATAATATAGATTATACTATCATATATAGTGGTATACAAACAAATAAAAGAAGCGATTAAGGAGATAAAAAACTACCCAGTACCAGGTTAAGTTTATGAAGTGTAAAGTCTTAAGAAAAAAGTCTTGGAGTCGCCAATATTGGCTCTATACACTCCTAAAGACGAAACAGAATTTCTTTGTGATGCAAGTGCGATAGGTTTTGGGGCAATTTTATTATAGGAAAAAGAAAACCCAATTTTTTATTTCTCAATTTTTTTCAATAGTATGCAGAAATAACTACTGACATCGAATCGAAATACCACAGGTTTTAATTAGAAACTTTACTGATAGTAAGCGTATCACAACGTTTTCGTGTATATTTGCAGGGCATTAAGTTTAAATAGTTATAAATTGCAATTTATTGACGTTAGCTCTTAATTAGAAAGATTTAAACCTAAGAATTTCAAAATGGATATTAAAGTTGCAATATTTGAAGTATACCCTAGAGCACAAAGAAGAAAAACGCATGCAACATTTCGATGCATTGAGCAGTAGCACAATTATAATAGGCATAAAAACAAATAGTGTTGATGAAAAGTTAGTATGTGCTAAAATAAGAACAAAAATATAAGCAAACTAAAAGATTTTATAGAACAGTCACAACATAGCCCATATGAAATGACCAAGAGGATTTTATGTAGGAAAAAGGATAACTTATTATTACTCTACATTCACACATCAAGGGAAGTCATGTTCCTTTTACGTACTATAATGAAATGGGATACATAGAACAAGATGAGGTTATATATATAATACAAAAAAACTACTAGTTTTCCAATATGAAATGTATCGCTTACTTGGCAAAACACAGCAAGCAAGAAGAACTTTTACACATTATTCTTAAAAGTAATGCAGAATTTTATGTCGTATACATAGACCATTACGATTCAATAGTAGATTCATAAAAAAGTATATATTGGTGATACTTGATGCATATACAAACTTTGTCAGACTGTATGCTACGAAAACATGTCGTCCTTAAATTTATTGTCTCATATAGAGGACGTTGATTCACATCTAACTAGTTTCGAGAATTTCTTTAAGTCAACAACGTTAAGCATATAGAATTCCCAACAGGGTCGCCATAAGCCGATGAGCAAGTAAAAACGAAAAAACCGAAACTTAGGGCTAATGCTAGCAAAACAAGTGGACTCTGAAATAGGTACGAGTTGAGATACCATTTCAGAAACAGTTTGGTGTTCAACAAAAAGGTACTGTAGTTACTACCCTCCAAAAAAATGTAATCGATAAGGAACAAGGGTTTGTTGAAAGCAATATTCCGACAATTCGTAATGTGGAAGAGGCAGTGCAGTTACAAGCGCAGAATTAAAATAACAAGTTTACTAATAGAAAGCGCAAGACATCAGCAAAACATGATGTAGGAAACTATGTAAAGCAAAGCCTCATAGGCCTCTTAAACGGAGATCTCCGGATAACTGGCACCCTCCTGTTGTAACTTACTCTTGTCCGGGTATTGTGGGTCTCTGTCCGAATAGACTTTTCCTTTCTCCGCAACTCGTGGATGCAATCATTAATGAAATAACTAAAAATAAACAAATCACGTCGAAAGCGGGGACCTCGGCTATACAGAATCCTAATCTTCGGATACTACATGTCCAAACAACCCACCTACCGCGTCTTTTAACATTAATAAAAAGGTGTCCATCAATAAATAACCCAAAGATCCACGCGTTCTGGACTACTAATTCGATCAAGCCCTCCGCCGAGGAGGAGGTAGAAAGAATGGAGACTAGACTGCTCAAAAGATATGGCAACATTTCCGTTACATCCGAAGCAATGAAGTCCATGATTGTCTGAAAAGTAGGTCCTCAGTGCCTTCAAAAATAAACAGAAACCTGCGTCGAAGCGACATCGCTCATTAGATGAGTCAGCTTCACAACCCAAAGCCATAAAGGCAAAACTTCGTGGCAACGCCATGATACAAAATGTTTTAGCGACATGTCGAATGGTTTTATAAGAATGGAGGTCCATGATGAAAATGACCCTGATGATACAACTACACTGTTAAGTGGACATGATCGAGCTTAAGCTCTTAGATGTTTACGTCGATATTCTAAAGGACTTTCGCGGTGATGGTACCATATGTCGCGATAGTGGATGGCATCAGGGCCATGTGAAACTAATTGCCTGCGCAGATTAGCATTCGGTTGATCTATTCTGCAAACTATATCCAGAATTAGTGACGTGTGACCAGGCGACAAACCCAAGGTTCTTGCTAAGGAAAAAAATCCATACACGACACAAAGTGCGTTCCTAAATTCCAGCCGAACCATCCGATCCTCAGTGGATTCTGAGGCTTATTCGGTTAAGAAACCATCAGCATACGACAGCAACGTGGAAGATCATGAAGCTAAAGGAAGCCAAGGGCAAGTACAGATAGTCAGCATTGTGATTGACAAAGCATCCTATGCAATGGGTCCAGCAGCACAGAAAGACATCCAAATTGAATTGGATGACATTAGACCTGTCAACACTTCTACCTCACTAAAAAATATGGACGTTGCCATCTCTCAATTGCATTAAAGAAGAGCAGTTTAAAACCTAAACTCAGGCAATAAGTCTAAGGAGGATAGTGCAACCTCTGCATATGTATTGGTGGCAATAGGCCAAGCTTTTTTACCAAAAACAGGCAGGAAGTCCTAGATATCACCGTCGCTACCGCCAAACTTCATGGGAGTGCCAATAAATGGAAAGCGTCCACTCGACATTCTTTTCAGACTGCATGATATTACAATACCTCAAATCATGGGTACCCCCAGTTTAGAAACGTTCAGAAATGTAAAGAATACAAACTCGACAAAGTACAATTTAGCTGTAAATGAGCTACTGACAAGCACCTCTTCTAATTCCTCAGAGAATACAAATGATCAGGACAGGCAGGTTTAAGATCTCATCTTAATACTTAATAAAGCTTTTAATCTTGCCTTCTATTCGACCCAGTAGCAAATGTAACTCACCTTAATGGAATAAAAGTTTAGGTCAGTTGAGGAAACAATGCACGAGACTTTTTAATAAGGCAAAGCTAAATATAAATGAGTTATTGGTCCGATCTTTCTGCAGAAATTTAAGAAAGAATTATGTAAGCCTAAGAGGATTAGTTGGAAATCGTATTGACAGGAAATTACTACCGACTCCTAAACTTTTACGCTGCGCAAAATCTTATCCAACAGTGCATCTATCCCTGAGTTGCTCAAAAAACCGGATGGGACTTGGTCTGATAATAGCGGAGAGTCGCTAGACTTATTACTATATACCCACTTCCCGGGATCATCTGCTTCGGTAGCATCCTCTGAGTTTTCAAATTTTTCTCCAGTTAACTTTATCCAAATCACCAGAACCGGATGGTATACACCAAATTGAGATTCAAAACTCTTAGGGGCTAATATACAACCGGCTCTTGACTATTTTTAAACATTGCCTTACCTTTAACCATGTTTCAACTCAATGGAGGAAGGTTAGAGTAGTTTTTATTGTTAAGGCGGGTAAAACTTCTCATAATAGCCCCAACGAACTCCGCCTAATTAGCTTCACATTTTTCATTCTGAAGACTCTAGAAATAATTATAGACTTCGAAATAAGACATGTTATTGGTCCCCCTCACAACACGCCTATACGTTCCACATCCTTACTCATACTATTGATCAATTCCTCAAGTTAAACGAATTTTATATACTTGCTTTCGTAGATATTGAAGCAGCTTTTAACAACATTCTGCCCAGTGCAAAAATAATCGCACTCTCGCGTTTGGATGTTGGTGCTATGCTCATTAGCTTTATCAGTCAGTTACTAACTAACAGAATTCTGTAAGCACATAGACGGGTAAATAAAAGTACTCCTCAAGGGGACGTACTTTCGTCCTTTGCGTTAATAGTTACCGGAAAATATGCTACCGCCATAAAGGATATTCTGCAAAATAACCTTAATATTCTAAATAAATGGATGTTAAATTGTGACCTTGGGGTTAATTTCAACAAAACTGAAATCGTAGTATTTACCAGGAAACATAGGGTTCCCAATACTACTTCAACCTATATTCGAGGTTTTGCGATATAATTTACTGAGAAAGCAAAATTTTTAGGTATTGTTTTCGATAAAACGAAAATATTTCAAATATCAAACATCTATTGGCAAAATGTCATCACCGTATGATAAACAGCTCTTGACAAATCTTCGTACTTTACTGTAATTAACAGGGTTCAGCGCAGAGCTGAACTCTGAATTAGTAGTGCTCTGTGTATCACCTTATTAAATCTAATGCTTCACTTAATACCCTTGACATCATCAGTAAACATTTGGCAACATCATCTGCTCTTAGACTCAAAGCTACATCACAATTAGGAGGTAGTGACTATGGACACGGCTCCATACTCCAAATAACATTGACTATTTCCTTCCCATTCTTGATTTTGATAGGAAGTTCAGTGTTGAATTGCGATCCACAGATGTTTGTCTATTAGAAGGCCCCTCCTTGTGTGCGGATCTAAGCATTTTTTATCGACGGTCCAAAAACCAGGAGTGGCGTAGGAAGTGGAGTTTTCTAAGAAGGACTGAATATTTCGTCTTACTACACACTTCCAGATTACCAGTGTTTTTCAAGCTGAAGTGATTGCTATAAGAGAAGCTATACCTTATCTAAAAGTAAATGTTATACTTGTTATACTTACTACTGGACATTCAAGCTGGTTTAAAATCCTTGAGTCCAATTCAAATCTAGGACAGTCTTTGACTGCTACACATCTCTAAATGAGTTGTCGACGCAGTTCAATATTTATTTAATCTGGGTTAACGATTACAGGAAGATTTTCGGCAATTGCAAAGCAGATAAGCCATTCAGACAGGGTGCTTCAGGAAACTACTCACAACACCTAAACAATGTGCGCATATCGTTAATATCGAGCAAACTAGCTCTGACCTCTTCCTGCGTCAAACTTTTTAATGAAAGATGGGAAGACTCAACGATATGCAGACATCTGTATGCAACTTAATCATTCACAAATAAAAAAAACTGAAACTCTCTCACTGATATGTCCCGTAGAGATATTAATCTTGCTTTGCGGAAGTTTCTCAGTGATTCTTATCCTTGAGTGTTTTAATTATACTGTAACACAATAGGCCTACATAATATAATAGAAATAAACAGTGTATCGGCTCCTAACGAAGCGGAGCACCGAAACCATAGTTGATTTTTTGTGCTGCTACAGACTCGAACAGAAAACATTCCGCCCTTCGAGTGAAAGTCAAAATGTCAGTTGTTGAGGACATCCTAATGTCAGAATGGGGGTTAAATATCCCACGAACAACGTCAACTATATTCTGCTGAGAAAGGATAACCGTAATTGTGGGGACGAACCAGCTCTTTAGTCTGTCGGTTACCTGTAATGTCGCACCAGTAGCGACCTTTTTCGATTGAAAACCGTTTTTCAATCAATGAATGGTTGAATGGTAAATCCTGTCCTCGCAAGTTCAGCTGCAAACTCATTACCATTGATTCCTATGTGACTAGGCACGCAGTAAAGCAGTATACAGTGTGTCATAGAAGTCAAACAGAAGCTTTGAAGAAAATTTCCAAGAGGATAATGCTTTGATTGCTGCTTACCTATCTGAATAAATATAGTTACGGGCGCCTTTCAATCCATTACTAATGTTGATTTAAGCGCAGATCTCAGTGGAGTGAACCACCGGTTAGAAGACAATGGGCCATATTCCCAGCGCGAGCGTAATTCTTGTGTTAGGACCAAATATTCCTGCACCAATTCGTTTAGTTTTTGAACCGTCGATGAACCACGAAATCACTCTCGGTTCTAGTAGTGCCATTTTCCTAGTCCAATTGATCAGAAACGAGGACTTCGAATTTTCTGTCGAAGCAACACAATCGGCCTAAGTGGATCCGTTATGATAGCCGGTATAACCTAACTTCACCTATGTAAAACATAATCAGGTATAGTACAGCAAAGTTTGATGTAGGTGCAGAATTTCGATTCGCACATGGGCTTGTTAGGGAAATTGATACTGAAATATAAAGGTCAGTATCAAGTAGTTAAAGTATTACAAAACGAGCAATACCTTCTGAAAAATGTTGAGGGCTCCCAATTGTTCAGTTTGCCTAACAAAGAGATATACTTATATCATTTTAAGTTCATATCTTTCATATATAAGTTTCTTTATATACATATATATATACACAAATACATAAATATTAATTTATAGTGAACAATTTTGAAATGATTTTGAAATGAATTAATTGTTTCGTATGTGGATTAAGATATTGAAAGCAAAAAATTTTATTGATGAACGGATGAAAAATTTATTTATTTTAGCAAAGCATTCCAAAAGTAGAAAAGTTAAATTCTCTTCTGTTATTACAAAAGAAAAAAAGAAAACATACCAGTTATTGCACTGATGGCACATCAGAGTAGGAAACAACTACAGAAAAATGACTAAGGGAGAATGGTATGCAAATTGTAGAGAGAAACTATGATTCAATAATGTTTATTTTTCTTACACTTAGGCCCAGTGCACTTGCGACAAAAATAAAAGCGTGACAGAGATGTGTAGCAAATGACTCAGATTAAATGCCACAATGTATTGCATATTCAACATACTTTTGGTTTTTACTATGCAACGAACAATTTTCGTGTTATTAGCATGCAATATTTTGTAATGATTTCTTCATACAACATAAGTCTTAGAATCGCCTTTTTCACACATGACATTAAATTGAAATTAAGATTTACTAAATGATCTGGTTATTATAAAATAATCTTGCAAATATTTTCATTGCAAATCTTTTTGGTAATCCCGAAATCTTCTAAATGCAAAACTATTCAAAACTATATACAAAACTTAAGTTAGGTACTTTGTTAACACATCGTTATATGTGGCAGCACATAGTGCAGCGCAACGGTGAAATTCGTTTGCTGCTGTTTAAATGTCGTTGCCTTTTATGAATTATGCATTATGCATTTGTATGTTGCTCCGTGTAAACACATAATTCGTGTTTATGCAGTGGTTTTCATACTGGCTTTTGAATGATTTAATGCCGATGCATGCTACCTGCAAGCTGTACCACAAATAAACCAATTGCCTCAAACTGTTCGTAAAAGCGGTTAAAAACACATTGTGTTCAATTGAATAATATATTATTTTGTATATTGATATTTAAATTAAATTTTGTTCTTAAAAGTAATCAATACAATTGTTAAAAAACAGAAATATGAAAAATACATTGAGATATATAATAATAAATATTGTTATATTATATTGTTAAATACATATATTTAATATACAATTTTTCACATAATTAACAATTTTTTATATTTGCAACGAACGTTTTTAAGAAATTATAAGAATATATATTATTTTTTTCACAATAAACAAAAAACAATATTTTTTGCCGACAAAACATGCAAATTTTCCTTCGTATTATATCCATGCAAATCAACAGTCAGATCCGAACTGCCGTTTCTTCCCGCTTTATTGTGCGCTATTACTAGCGTGTATGTAATGAACATTCACGCTTTTTTGTAGCACATATGCAGCGAGCCTTACTATATATCAGGACATAATGCTGTGCTAAGATAAAATACATTATACTACTTCCTTTTGGAATGGAAATGTTGTTTAGTAAAATTGCTGAATAGCTGCTCTAAATAAAGGTAAGAAAAGACATGTCGACATGAAAACCATTTAACCACCCTAACAAAATTAGATTGAAGTTGGCTAAAATATTGTTTTTTAGATATAAGATTACTGTCATCGTCAATCGTTGTGGTATACTACATAAAATGTTAGTATACGTCATAATTTGTTGAATCCTTATTTAAAGTTGAAAAATAATGCAGAACAGTATTGTTGGAGCTCAAATAAAAGTCGCATTTCAATTTATATATTCATACTTATTCGATTTATTTGTTTTATAATTCCGTAATTTTTCATACAACCAATTTGGCGGGGAGGAATTTAGTTTTTTTTGTCAGATTTCGAATTATTGTTCTTTCAAAGAGAAAGACATGAAGCCAGTTAAGTATTGCGATGACTTTAAGTAGAATCAGTTATTTTCGGCGAAGGGACTCTATATTTTTTTCATTTCCGCCTTAGCATAGATATTTCTAATACAACAGTTTTTGCACCTTAAAAGCAGTTTGCATGACAAACATAAACTGTGTTAAACTGTGTATGAGGGAGGAAATTATCATCTCCAAACCACTATTTTACATTAGGGGGGCTTGTTGTACGACAGACTTAACAGCATTTGATATGAAACAGCAAGCGAAAAATATAAGCATTAGGGTACTTAAAGTAAATTAACGAAAGCATTTCTTATTAATATGTGTAAAGGTTGCTTCTGAAGGGCTAACCTGTGCTTCAGTTCTTTATATATAGGTTCAAGCTTATTATTTTGTTGGAGAAAGAATTTAACGTGTTCACACTATGCAAGGATTTGCTAGCAAATTATAAACGTGTTCACGTTTATATATTTTGCTGGGGAAAGGATAAAAGATATATATAAATAAAAAAAAAGTAGAAAGGTGCTTCTTTATACTTAGCTCCATGTACATCAGTGCTGTGGGAATGTCTCCGAATGCTTCATTTGGCGAGTCGATCACTTTCTCCGATGACTTCAAGTGTCGAACACTTACTCTCATGATTTCAAGTAAATACGTCTTCTTATATACGCATTCGACCAAACTGTAATGTAACGCTGCTGTTTTGCGCTTTCGCCGTAGTTAATATGCGCGCGCATAAATTTTTGCACAAAGTTCTTTGCACAACAGTTTTTTTTGACATTCCTTGTTTTGTTTGTTTCGCTTTTAAATGTGCTATATTTTACTCAGTGTCAGTGCTTAATATTTATATTAATTAAAATTAAAATAAATATTGAAAATATTAAAACTATTAATATAAATAAAAAATAAATAAGATGGGTTTATTATTGATTTGTTTAAATATATTTTATATTCCTTGCATTTTCAATGTAGTCTTAGGTTTATTCATGTGGTGCAGTTACGTGTATGCGGGGGTGGGTTTAAAGTAAGTTATTTACATTTAAGAATAACAATAAAAAATTAATCAGTTTTTTTATTGCAGATATCCACTTCATACTGAATGTATGTAGTTTGGAAATTAGTTAAAATTTCCATCCTTACAAAATACGTATAGTTTACCTCAGATGCAATAACTATTTGCATGGCCATACCTTCTGATCAAAAAAGAACGAGAGGTCTATTTTTTAATTTCCGCGCTTATCGAATCGGTAAATTTTTTTTATTTTCATGCCGACAACACTATTATACACATTCTGTCAAAGTTTAACGCATATCGTACGATTAGTTTTTGTTTGGCGTCTATGCATAAAGTCCAAAAATTTTCGTGTGGCAATTTTTATCTTACGGCCTCTATGGTCTCAAAATGCGTTCTCGTTCTTTTTTGATCACAAGGTATTCTTGGCAGTTTGTGCATTGTACTGAAAAATTTCGTTTATAGACTGTTATTTGAGATTGAGTGGCTGTATTTTTTTTAAACACTTATATTCTCGCCGCTATTTTTCTCTGATTCAATATCTATGACTTACAACAACAAATCCATAACTAGTCTTCGGTTGGTATAAGTAATAATTTTTTTTGTTAAAGTCGAAATATTTTGTTAAGACCTAAATTTGCTTTCGGAGTCCATTTGAATTTTGATTGTATGTATGTATACTTTCTCTATACTATACTATTTAAAAGCGTTAAGAGGCCGTTTGGGGAAGTCATTTAGTGGTTGAAGACTAATTTAATTTTCCATAGATTCGATTTGTATTGTAAATCCATTAGTAGAGAATTTATTTGTAGGTGTACTATCCTTATTAATTTTGCTTATTTATACAATTCCTAACGTGCCTTTTTGTGCGAGAAATTCGCCACACTGCACAGTGTGACAAAACAAACATTAGGCGGTCAAAATTCGATATTTTCGGAACATGTAGACATATTGATATGAAATTTTGAGACGCATGATCCGCAAATGATCATATTTCAAATACGCGTACTTGCCTGTTGTGAAATTGAACAAGAATGAATAGCTGTACATTCAAAGTTAAATGCTTTGATCATACTTTCGGGCAGGCGTCTGAACGTAATGTGTTATAACTTCGTTGTTTTTCAACCGATTTAGTTAAAATAAACGTTTATAAAATTATAAATGTCTTTTTGCTATCACCTATTGAATTTGTTGTTGAAATAAATGAGGTTTATTGAAAATCATATTTTACGTTATTTTTTACTGGTTTCTGATGCCTGAAATAAGTATAAAACATAGAGTGCGCAAGCCAATTTTTTTTTTTTGAAGTAAAGTTTCACTATTTGGCTATTAGTAGGAAAAATTTTATGAAAAAATTTGGATACCTTTTTTGGGTATTGCAGATAGAAGTGAAAATGACCATGAAAAAATTACTGACTTTTTGTGGAATTTCGCTAATAAAATTTTATTGATAATTAAAATTGAAATTTTTTTACACATAATGAATAACAATATCCTAAGCTTTAAAAAAAAATCAAAAATGATCACTTTTAAATAAGTAGAGAGGGAAGCGTAGGCTCATCAGCGTGGGGAATGGATAAAATTATTAATATTAATAATTAATTAATTGTCATTATAGGACGATGATTTAATAATAAAGCATTAATAATACTATTTAAATGAAATCTTATCTTACTATTAAGAAAAAATCTGAATAATAACATTAAGATATGATAATTATCTAACGATAAAATAAGTTAGCGATACCAGACACAAATAGAGCAAACAAAGAATAAAAGTATTTATCTAAATAAATAAATACTTGAAAAAGATGAAATACACCGAATACAATAAAAAACCATAAGAAACATCATTATAAAACAGATGTAAATAGTTACATTTCTATATAAATAATTAACATAATAATAAAATTTTTCAAGAAAAAAAATAACAAAAAATTGTCTAAATTCTTATTTAAGTATGTAGTCATCATTCTAACAACATTGATACTTCATATAATGCATACTTTATAAATACATATCAGTGATCTACAATCTGTACTCAACATTCGTATCATTGGCTGTTTCATTTATATGCATTCTGACTCTCTTTTTCCTATATTCGACTCCACTTGATTCATACAAACAACGGACAGTACTTATAAGAATTTATACTCTGCTCATATGATACTCATAAACACTGGCATTCGACACAAGAATGATACAAATAATTTATGAATTATTCCTGAGTATTACGTCACAGTCGGGAAAAATTTGTTTGATGTTGTTTACTGTGCATATAAAGCAACCCCTAATTTAATATACCCCTAGACACATATTTTTAAGAACACAAATAAAAAACATGAATTTACAATAGTAACAACGACAACACACACTAAAATTATAAAATAAAACATAGACATTATTTGCCTAGTAGTGATCGAGTCATGCATTTTCAATGAGTACATTCATACTTGCCTAAGTATATGCTATGATTCATGAATCGTACGTATTCTTGAGAAGCTAATGCATTATTACCGGCATTCGTTAACGAACATACTTATGAATAATTATTGTGACGAATATGATTGCATACAAATTATGTGTGAAAATAATATTCGCTTTTGCTGTTGATGCGAATGCTGCCAAGGCATTTACACACAACAAACTAATCAGATTACGCATTTTGGGTCGTTCAAGCAACTGATTAACATCAAAATGCTAAATTTTTTTTATATGAAGTTTTGAAATCAACTGAGCAACGAATCAGTTGCCTGAATACCCCTAATGTTTAATCCACACAATATTATCTTTTTTTTATTAAAATGTTTTAACCGCATTGTAGCCCGACGGCATTATTGTCTCTTTCAGAGCTCAAACTGAGCTAATTGTGCCGTGGCACACGCGCTTATGTTGATTTTTCAAACGAGACTTTCAACAGAATTTGCTTGAAAGTTTCGCCACAACATTCTAGGATTTTATTTTATTATAGATAGGTCCCTGTTAACCTGAAAGTTGCACATGACTTAAGTGCCTTCTATTTCTTATTGGCAAGTTGAGGAAAGTAAAGGTAAGAACTTTTCATAATGGTCTATAGAGTTGTAACGAACTTTCTCGCCGAGGTTTTGCTCGACGGATTCCAGGTTCAGTCCTACAAAAAATTTATTTAATAGAAGCAGTGGAAAGTTTGCGATGATATGACGAATGACGTAGACAGAGGTTTTGCTACTGAAATCTAGGTTTCTCTGCTATTAAATCAATGGATTCGTGGTAGAAATGTAAATTTCTGAAACGCCTTATATAGTTACTAACGACATGTGTATTTCATTTGTCCACGATTTATTGATAATCGCAAATAAGAATTGTCACCGTAGATTTGGTATGAGTGATAATATCTCTGTGTAATTATCGCCTTACCACTTGATCTATTAACGAAATGTTGATTTCGTTAGTAGTAAATGGATAACAGGCATGTGTATTTCTATTACTTAATAAAAGGACATGGGAATAGCAATGTAAAATTCTATTCTACGTAGCTACTAACGAAATATTGATTTCGTTAAAAATATACATGCAATAGTAATGTGTATTTCTATTACAAATAAATGGGAACCGAAATATAAATTTCTATTACTGATGTTTCAGCACGTATATTTGGAGCGATCTATCTTCTAGCTCGTTATCTTGCTACCCGACAATGTGTTGAAGAAATGTACAGTTCTTCTCCGTGAAATGGATTTCGCGTAGAAATGTTAATTTCTAACGCACCCGACAATGTGTTGAAGAAATGTATGTTCTTTCTGGCTTTGTGCAGCACTTAAGATTGTGATGTGAACACAAGCTTGCTGTGGTGCTGACTGTCTCGATTGCGATTTTGCTTTGCCTTTTATATCCGAGAAGTGCGAATTATGCTGGTGTTTTGTTCTTGTCACTAAAACGGTGTTTTGTTGACAAGTTTTATTATTGTTCTGTTGTTATTTTTTAAATTTGGTGAAGGGTTTTACTACTTGTTTTATTATTTTTGTTATTGTTTTATTCTTATTATTGTTTTTTGCTGTGACGTAAAATTTAGTAAATATAAATTTTATGTTACAGGGTAATATAAACAGGTACCGCCAGGGACGCATCCAGGAAAACACCAGAGCGAGCTAAACTGTCAGCTTTTTCGTTTTTTTTTAATACTCTTATGTCTAAGAGCCCAGAAACCTAGCAAATCAGTTTCGCTCGTCGATTAGGGCGTCCGAAAGGTTCATCCTAATAACTCATGTGATTCAAACGTGTACAGTCCTTTGAATTCTGCTGAGTTTATCAATATTATAACTCTTACTCAGAGCTGGCCACCAAACAATAGTGCCATATGTGAGTAGTTGACGTACAATAACCGTGTATACCCAATGTGTAATATCGGGACGAATCCCTCATGTTTTGCCAAACATTATTTTGCAAGAGTAAAAACAGGCCTTCTTGATTTGAAGATCGACATTGTGTTTGCAGTTTAGCTTAATATCGAACAAAATTCCTAGATATTTAGTTTTTTCTGATAATTTTAACTGTTGCCCGTTTAATGAACGTAAATTGAAAGTCGGTATTTTGGTCTTAGTAAAAAAAGCACTAAAACCACCGATATTGTAGTTTGGGTTTCTCTTTGATTAAAGCAGCTGACTCATATGTTTTTTGTCAAGTTTCAGTGAGTTTACTCGGCGATATCTCCAGCATCAGCATTAGCCAGATTCTTGCCTTTGTGAATTCCTCTGTCTGGTTCTAGTCTGACCTTCTCCCTACTACCCACTATTAAGAGGTTTCTGTGGATACAAAACGGCTTTTTATCTAATTGAAAAGAACTCCCTCCACCAGAACTAACTAACTAACTAACTTGAGCCAAGAAGATCTTGAATATGGCAGGTCAAAAACTTTTTCCAGTTAAAAGAAGGACAGACTAATTGATGTGTAGTTGTTAAGTCTAGTGTGTGCTGCCTTCCCTTCTTCAAGAGTGAATACTACTTGAGCAATTCTCGAGAAGTTGAGAATGTACAGTTATTTAAGACTATAAAGGTTCAGGATATAGGAGGGGATAGCTTGTTCGCCCAAATAATTATCAATGCAAAAAATACCACTCGACCTGGAGATTTATACAGTTTAATGGTATAATCGGCCAATCTTTTCAAGTTTTCGTTACTTAAAAAAAAGTTAGGCTCTTCAAGAGATATAAGAAAGTTACTTCATTCCTGGAAAATCGGTGTCCAAAATAATTCTAAGCATTTCAACACTAAAGTTCTTTCAGTGACCATTAGAAGCTCGAATATAGTCGCGACAGAAGCGATTTCTAATTGCTACACAATTATCATCAAGACACTCTTATCGCTTCTCTTATAGCTCTTTTCAGCTCTTTTTGCTTTTTTTCATATGCACCCCAGTATGCTGTAGGTTTAGCTTCAATAAAGAGTTTTGTATAAATTTTGATTTGCAATTGTTGAGATCTGGATTTATCCCGTGGTTGGAAAACTTGCAGGTAGCGTTAATAGCAAACTTGAGTGCTGTGATTAAGAGGTCAACCGCTCGAGAGATATTGTTGAAATCACGAATGGTCGGATGACCCTCTGCGCTTTGAAATAAACGACATCATAGGTAGACTACTCGGCACATATTCCGTTGATTGCTTAGATTATATATTCATTTCAGAGTGAAAGTTAAGTATATGTGGTCCCAAAAGAAGCAGTACTGTGATACGAATCAGTTGGTTAAAATATGTGTACAGCGTATTCTGTAAAAGGTTTTGTCTGCCATTTTCCATTTATTTGAGGCCATGCAAATCAGTTCATCACCTATTTTAACAATAATCAAATTATATGCAAGAATGAAAAGACACTCACCCGCTCATAGGTATCAATTCTGACCCACATCTCGCATCAGCTTTTAATATGACAGCAAACTTATTGCTGTAACTTCTGTTATTAAAACCTTTATAAAATTATGTTGTAGTCAGGCTAAGAAATCGTTCGTGTTATAAACCGAGATAATTTAGAAAGCCTGAGTCATACTCTATAACAACGTCTACGCTGTTATTGTCACTGAACCTAGAAGGTGAAAGTGTTTTCACTATTTTGAACACAGTGCGGTGTCCACTTATATATTAAATTTGTAAACATTGGGTTATTAACACATAACCCATTTTCAATTAGACGAAGAATAAGAGCTACCAAAGCAGTTTTAGAGTGTTGAAAGCTATTTTGCACAACCATCAAAATATCCGATGTTTTTAATAATGAAACTGGTCACTTTATCCTCGTACGAAATCGGTAACACATCGATGTATAGCATCATCTTATCGAAGAAAATCCCTTTCCAACTTGGAAGACGAAACACAACTGCCTCCATCTTGGGAGTAGAGAATCCTAATTCTATAGCTCATTCTGGCTTTCAGAACTATCCACATCTGCGATTAAAATAGCTTAAATTGGGCATTGTTTTTATATACTGTAAGAGTTACTCACGAAATCGTAGTTTATTATACATTTATTAGATTCAAGCAGTGGGCTCAATTGATTCTTAAAAAGAACGAGAGCATCTTGTGAGTCAACATTGGAGTTAAGGATGGCTGGCATTTCGGAAGGCGAAAAATGTAACTTAGCTTTGGAGCGAGGAATTTGCAAAATTTAGCTTTAAGCTGCTCGTAAGGCAAATTTCCATCATGTAAAGATTGGTGAAACGTTGATTTGAATGGGCGATCAGCTTAATATGCCCTTGATTATGGAAATGGGACATCAAGAAGAGCAAGATGCAGCTTTAGCACCTGGCACGATTGTTGAGCTGTTGAGGGATCAATCAATAATCTAAGTTTAAGCACTGTGTTAGGGTAAATTCCCTTTTATACCGGAGTCAACGGAGATTGTCAGGCGCTTACTGAAGGAAATTTGCCTGACCAGAGTTGAACGATGCAGTAAGTGATTGACCGTTTTGTTTTTTAAGTTATTTTTTGTATTAAAATTTCATTTAAAGTGTCACTACTCAAAGTCGCTGTCTGCATCCGTAAGTGTAGTCAATAAAAATATGTAGTTTTTTTTTATACAAATGGTTTTTGGTTTTTTATGGCTTTTTTATGGTTATGGTTTTTTATATAAACCCTTTCGCACAAACCCTTATGTCAACGAGTGTTCAGAGCCAGATAAATAGAGTTTTAGCTTAGAACCGATCACAGCCGATCAAAACAGTAACAAATTAGTTAGAGTGAGCCTGCGAAGAAAGCCAATCGTTGCCAGAAAGATGCTGGAGCCTTTGAAAAGACAGCATCAATAGGAATATGAATAGATCATTTAGCATTACCCAGGGTGCACCACGTGGAGGCGATCTAAACTACACCCCCTTACGCAATACACGGTATACAATGACGTTCAGAATTTTAACTTCAGACATTCAAACCTAAAAACGAATGATAAACCATTATGCAAACACATGTCTCGAACCGCAACGTGAAGGTTGTTGTTCAACATACAATCGGCTCTGATAAAAATATAATATACGAAGAATATATGAATTGTTAATAAAACTGAAAGCGGGTGTGAAAAAAAGAAGATGAACGTCTGACGCAACTATTAAAAGTAAACCAAAAATAGACATAATCATTCGTAGCTCCTGGTAGAACATGTACTATAATTCAAAAGACATTCGCACGAGACCTCGAAATATTGGACTGTTTTGTAGCTCTGAGTAGTTCAAATCTCTGAAATCTGTGCTATTATGAAATTCAGACATATGTCATATAGACGTCAGATATTGATATTGAAATAACATCTAATAAACAGGAAAAACTAAAATCTACACTCCCAGCGTACCATAGCGTTTTTGCCGAAAACATGACTGATCTGGGTTTGTAGTTTTTTTTAAACAACAATGTATAAATTTGCTGTAAAAATGGTTTGTGATAAAGTCTTATTTAATCTCAATAACGTTATAATATCCAGCAAAACTGAAAAAAAACCGTTCAAATTGTCTGTTTGTTAAAAGAAAACAATCTAATGCTATGAATGTCTTAATGCAGATTGCTTAAAAACGAGTTTTTTCACCCATGACACTTTATGCCCAAATTTGGAATATCTTTTTCTATTCAATAAGGTAAAATAAAAATCTTTAAATAGCTAACCACCGTTTTTGCATATTTGTTCAGGATCACTCAATAATTTTAAAACCAATAACAATGTTGCTACAAAAATCGAAGCAAGGATATGTACGAGCTATTTACAAAATATTCGTGGAACAAATTTGTAAATATGCTATTATTGTGTCTATTTTATTGCTTACTTAATACAAACTTTAACATCAAACGATATACATATCTATATATATTTTCTACGTTAACTGTCATTCCATTATAGATACCAGTCAGAGTTGCATTTATACTTCAGTCAAAGAATATGATAAGTAAAAGGATATAACAGTCTCCTCCGCTTATATAAACTAGCAATCACACAATATTCATGTTATTCGTAGTCGCTTAAATGTGGTGGTCGTGTTTTTATTCTGGTTAATCTTCTTAAAGTTTGTGGTTCCTCAACGCCTTGGATGATGCTCTCACTTGCGGGGTCATGTACTTTTCCGTTGTTAGTCATCCCATGGTCTGAAGATTTGTAAGCCTAAACTGTTAGTATAACAAAAATGTATTGTTGATATTGATGACTTGGCAGCGATAATTCGTTATGTTGTTTTGATGTTACTTGAATTTGCTTTGATTGTACTGCGGTGCTTTTTAATTGATTCAATGTGCTCACATCATCAATTTTTTCAAGATATTGTAAACGACCAAGTTTTTTTAGAACCTTCCCAGTTTTCCAGACTCTTTTATTATTTGAGAAATGAATCGCCTGGATTCTGACCTTCTTTTAGCATTCGAATACCTTGAAGGTTTACGTCTGTTTTCTTTTGGGCTACGGGCTTTATTGTCTCTAACTGAATTCGAATTTGACGATGAAGATACAATTCTGAAGGGCTTTTCCTACCGATCAACGATGTAATTCTATATCTCATAAAGATTTCATTAACCTTCTCGTTAATAAGTCTCCCATCCGATGCCATTGCTTTTAATTTTCTTTTAAGATTTGGATGCTTCGTTCTGCCAAGCCATTTGTGCTTGGATGGTATGGGGCAATAAATTTTTGGAATATGCTATTCTGGTTGCAGTATTTTTTGAATGTATAACTTGTAAATAAAGTTGCGTTATCCGATATCATTACGTGAGGGAAACCGTGACTTGAAAATATTCTGTCTAGAAGTTTGATAGAACTTTCTGAATTTGGAGCTTGCTTTAAAATACTTACTTCTGCCCATTTTGATTTCGCATCAATGACAACTAAGAAGTAATAACCTTGAAAAGGACTGATATAATCTATATGAATTCTCTCCCAATTGATTTGTGGTGGTTCCCAATGGTGAAAGTGAACCTTATGTGGCATTGCCTGAGTTTTAACACATTTTTCGCAAGATCATTCTTTTTATTCAATGTCTCTATCGATGCCTACCCAGTAACAATATCTTCTAGCTAATTGTTTCATTTTTGTAAAGCCACAATGAGTGCGGTGAAGCTCTTTTAATATCATGCTTTGCAAACTGTTGGGAATGACAGCTCTTGAACCTTTAAATATAATACCGTCGTTTACTTAAAATTCTTGAATGTTGTTAGATTTTAAAATATCTGTTTTTAACTTTGATAATTTTTCATCTTTTCAACTGCAAGAATCTTTGAATCTAATTGTTCGTTTGAAATTTTAAAAATAGTTTCATAACAAATTTTACTGACATCTTTGTTGATGCTTTTGTCTATAAAATTTCTCGAATTATTTGCTGTTGCTCTTGATAAGCAATCGACGTCTGAGTTTTCAATTCCTTTTTTTAACATAATTTCATAGTCGAACCCTTGTAAAAACTCTGCGTAACATAATAATCTTGATGGAATAATTGAATGTAACTTTGTATCGTTCCGAAATATTCTGGTCAATGGATTAATGTCAGTTACAAGTTTGAAATGCCTACCATACAAATACATGCAAAAACGATCAACTGTAAATACAATTGCTAATGCTTCCTGGTCGATTTGGCTATAATTGCTTTCTGATTTTGTAAGCGAACTCGAAGCAAATGCGATTGGTCTTTCCGATCTGTTTATATTATGTGATATGACGCCAGCAATACCTGTTGGACTTGCGTCAATAGCAACAAATATAAGTAATGTTGAATCGAATGATGTCAGTACCACATTACTACACATTATGCTTTTGAGCCGTGTAAATGCTCTTTTGCAATCATCTGACCAATAAAATTTTTAATTCTTTTGAAGAATTTTCCTTAGAGGATATGTTTCTGTGGATAAATTTGGAATGAATCTTGAATAGTATGACAGTATTCCTAGAAATTTTTACGTCGTCAGCATTTTTTGGATGCTCTATTTTATTTATGGCCTCTACTTTCTCGGATGATTTTGAAATTTTATCATATTCACTAAATACTGGATCTTAGACAAGAAAAATTCACATTTACTTAAGTTTACTTAAGTGTAAATCATATTGCTGCAGTGTACTTAAACAATTTAATAAGTTATGTTCACACTCTTCTAGAGTAGATCCATGTACAAATATGTCTTTATTTCGAACCTTTTAAGCTATTTAGTATATCGTTTGTTTTCCGAATCGGGTAGTTTGAGAAAACGAGAGATGGGTTAATGCCTGCCTTGTAATTGACACACAACCTTATGCTTCCGCCTGCCTTTGGAATCACTTTTAGTGGCGAACCCCAATCACTTGCATCGATTTTGCTTATAATGCCTTTTTTTTCCAGAATTTCTAGTTCTTAATCAACTTTCTCTTTTAGCGCATAGGGCTTCTTTCGAGCTTTGATAAAGACAGCTTTTTCTCTTAACCTCAGATTAACTTCAATATTGGGAACACACGCCATTTTCTGAGTAAATAGTTCTGGAAACTTCTGCACAATTTCCTTTATTTCTGTTATTGAATTTACCAATTCTCTTGATTCTCTTGTTTGATTTTATTATTAATCTCATGGAGATATATTTTTAACTTTCTGATCTATGACGTTCCTAATAGTGGTGAATATTCATTTGGCACAATATACATGCTTTCATGACAAGCGCGATTACCATATTTAAGTTAAACTTTAACCATTCCTTCTGACACAAACACATTTTTTGTGTATAAACGGAAAGATATCTTAAATTGCAAAACATTTACTTTCAAATTCAAGTTTTCGAAAAAGTTTTTTGGTATTAGTGTATATCCTACGCCTGAATCTACTTCGATTCTTTGATACTTTCCATTTATTTGTAAATTTGATTGATTTGGTTTCATCCTCACTGACTTGATTTATATCTCGCATTAATTTGTGAATGCATTCCCCTCGGACGTGACCTTTTTTCCCGCAAGCGTAACTCTTTAGCTTAGACGGATCTACCCGACAATCTCGAACTCTATAATTACTGCGAGCACATCGAATACATAAGACATTAATACTTAGCTCTTCGAAGTTAATAGTTGAACGTTCATTCGTTTTGAATTTCATTTTTGGCTGATTGTTTTTGTTTGTAATAGGATTGATGTCTGTGCAGGAATTTTCGGTCGCTTCCACTTGGCTTGATCTTAACTCTCTTCTATCACTTTTTGATGCTTCTAAAATAGCTTTCTCTACATTTTCCTTGAATTCTATATTTTCAGTTTGTTTTTCTTGAATTGAATTATCTTTAATATTGCGAATAAATTGAGCTCGTAAGAACACGTCCGCGATATTTGCTTTGCACTCACATGGGGAAATAAAACTGCATTCCATGACTAACTTCTCAGATGAGTTACGTATTCAGCAATCGATTCATTTTCCTGTTGATAAATAGATAAAAATTTATGCTGAGACACCAACACGTTTCTTTTCGGACAAAAATTATCTTCTAATGCTTGAATAATTGCATCGTAAGATAGTGACTTTCTTCGATGCCATCAAATTTATAGTAAATTGCACCAATTGAATTTATCAGCATTTGGTAGCATAATTCTTTATTTTTGAAAACGTTTTTGAGTTTTAAGTAATTTTCAAATCTTTGACTGTATAAATTAAAACTTTCCTTGTTCCCGCCGAAGTTTTCAAACGGTAGCAGTAATGTCTGCGCCTGCACCGAACTTTTTTCTGGTTGCCTACCACTTAATTGTTGAATAAACTTATTTTGATTTGCATCGAATGCATCTAACAGTTGCGAAAATTAAGAAAGATCCATTTGAAAATATTATTTGCTTCTAGTTTTCTCCTCGTCGCCAGTTATTGTGTTTATTTTATTGTTCACTCAGTGGCGTAACTACATTTTTTAGGCCTGTAAGCAAACTCTAACTAAGGGGCCCCTACCAACATACTAAGGGGCCCCTCTTTACACAAAAAAATGTAAAAAGGGTATATAACGTTTGTCAAGATTTTCGTAACGCATTAAAGGAAACTTCGGAAATACCATTAAGTATATATCAGTATACTTTTACAGTTCAAACTACTCACTCAGCTTTTGAACTCTTCGAATAAAACTTTATACACATACTTTTCGGGAGCGCACCCTGTTCACCATTTTATTTGATTGAAATTGGACGTCTATTTCTTGTAGCTGTGATATAAACTTAACAATCGGATATGAGGTTTCTTCGTTTTTAATAAAGGTATTCAAATGGAATATGGTGTATACAGTACTGATATTTGCAAAAGACAACGTACAAAATTATTTTCAAATGGGTTTAAATTTAGATACAGCTTCCATATAAACTCTCGATCAAGACACATATTTTTCTTAAAAAAACTTTTTTATTTCATAAATAGGTTGAATATTTTATTTGAAGTACATACATATTATGTACTTTAAATTTAAAATTTACGTATCTTTTATAAAATGCAATATGAAGTTATTCCAACAAAAAACGATTCGTCCCACTTTTGAGAATTTATTAAAAAGAAATACAATGAATACAAAAATTTATAGTGGGGCCCCCTAAATTCGGGGGCCCGAAAGCGTTGCTTTCAGTTGCTTCCCTGTAGTTACGCCAC
>NC_051846.1:133629731-133635304 GCF_002237135.1 Teleopsis dalmanni | reverse complement strand
AATACAACACAGTTTATAATTTAGAAATGTCATGAATAAAATAAAATTATCAAAATCACGTTTACCAAAATGTCAGGTAGAAACAAATATGGCAGCCGTAAAGAGAAGAGAGTTTTATGCGTGTGCACAAACCATGGCGAAAACACGAACAACTGTAAACAAAACAAATGAGAGAGGGGAATAGGAATATCAATGCACACGCATGTAATGATGACAAAAATACAAACCAGCTGTAAATAAAACATTTGCGTAACATTACAGTTCGGTCGGATGCGTATATAAGACTACGCATTTGCTCAAAAGAATCACTTGGTGATGTGATCGAAATTCAAACCGCACAGGAAGACTTTGTCATCAACATTCAAAGGCATCAGAAGCACACAGAAAGACTTGTAGGCACGTCGGAGGAGTTAAGTATTGAAAATGCTATTTAAACAATTTTTTTCTCCTTTTTAATATATATTTATTTATATATATATATTATATTTATATTCTCTTGATTAAATCCCATGATAAGCGTGTATACGTTTATATTCCTCTATAAGCGTGGATACATTTATATCTTTATAAGCGTGAATACGTTTTTATCCTTATAGGCGTGAATACGTTTATATGCTCCCCATGAATCCCACATAAGAATGAATACGTTTATATACACATAACTAAACTCATTAAAAGCGTGAATATCCTTTATAAGCGTGAATGCGTTTATATACTCCCAACTGAATCCCCTATATGTGTGTATACATTTATACCCATTTAGAATTGAATACAATAAGATACAAACATTGTTAGATTTAAGAAACAAACATAATAAATAAACATTTGATAATTAATATCTAGACACTGTGTCCTCATTCTCTAAAAATTTATATATCTCCTTTTAGAACATGAAATATTTTCAACTGTGTCGTGAGGAGCAAGTTATTGATGTTAGCAGTAATCTCTGTTATGAATCTGGTTGATTGTTTACGCAGAGTGTAGCTTTATTCGTCAATATGTACATGCTTGCGTTGGCGATAAATAGTGTAACATAGTTTAGTTTATCAGTAAGTTTAGTCAGTAAGTAAACTGGAAAACTCCGCAGCATGTCAACTCCTGCCAGTACCTCGAGCTCCCAGCTATGATATATACTCTTAGTTTTCGTGTAATGACTACTATAATAGAAAATTGGCTGTCAAAGTTTACTTTGGGTTCTTTGATGCAACACAGTGCCTAGACCAACTCTGCTTGCATTGTGAACTTTATGTTTAGTGTTACTGTCCTGAAGACCGTAACGAACGAAGTTACTACATAGCTGTAATATCCTTTTACTTATCATATTCTATGACTGAAGTATAAATGCAACTCTGGCTGGCATCTAACAGTTAACGTAGAAAATATATATAGATATGTGTATAGTTTGATGTTAGAGTTTGTATTAAGTGAACAATAAAATAAACACAATAACTGGCGACGAGGAAAAAACTAGAAGCAAATAATATTTTCAAATGGATGTTTCTTAATTTTCGCAACTGTTAGATGCATTCGATGCAAATCAAAATAAGTTTATTCAACAATTAAGTGGTAGGCAACCAGAAAAAAGTTCGGTGCAGGCGCAGACATTACTGCTACCGTTTGAAAACTTCGGCGGGAACAAGGAAAGTTTTAATTTATACAGTCAAAGATTTGAAAATTACTTAAAACTCAAAAACGTTTTCAAAAATAAAGAATTATGCTACCAAATGCTGATAAATTCAATTGGTGCAATTTACTATAAATTTGATGGCATCGAAGAAAGTCACTATCTTACGATGCAATTATTCAAGCATTAGAAGATAATTTTTGTCCGAAAAGAAACGTGTTGGTGTCTCAGCATAAATTTTTATCTATTTATCAACAGGAAAATGAATCGATTGCTGAATACGTAACTCATCTGAGAAGTTAGTCATGGAATGCAGTTTTATTTCCCCATGTGAGTGCAAAGCAAATATCGCGGACGTGTTCTTACGAGCTCAATTTATTCGCAATATTAAAGATAATTCAATTCAAGAAAAACAAACTGAAAATATAGAATTCAAGGAAAATGTAGAGAAAGCTATTTTAGAAGCATCAAAAAGTGATAGAAGAGAGTTAAGATCAAGCCAAGTGGAAGCGACCGAAAATTCCTGCACAGACATCAATCCTATTACAAACAAAAACAATCAGCCAAAAATGAAATTCAAAACGAATGAACGTTCAACTATTAACTTCGAAGAGCTAAGTATTAATGTCTTATGTATTCGATGTGCTCGCAGTAATTATAGAGTTCGAGATTGTCGGGTAGATCCGTCTAAGCTAAAGAGTTACGCTTGCGGGAAAAAAGGTCACGTCCGAGGGGAATGCATTCACAAATTAATGCGAGATATAAATCAAGTCAGTGAGGATGAAACCAAATCAATCAAATTTACAAATAAATGGAAAGTATCAAAGAATCGAAGTAGATTCAGGCGTAGGATATACACTAATACCAAAAAACTTTTTCGAAAACTTGAATTTGAAAGTAAATGTTTTGCAATTTAAGATATCTTTCCGTTTATACACAAAAAATGTGTTTGTGTCAGAAGGAATGGTTAAAGTTTAACTTAAATATGGTAATCGCGCTTGTCATGAAAGCATGTATATTGTGCCAAATGAATATTCACCACTATTAGGAACGTCATAGATCAGAAAGTTAAAAATATATCTCCATGAGATTAATAATAAAATCAAACAAGAGAATCAAGAGAATTGGTAAATTCAATAACAGAAATAAAGGAAATTGTGCAGAAGTTTCCAGAACTATTTACTCAGAAAATGGCGTGTGTTCCCAATATTGAAGTTAATCTGAGGTTAAGAGAAAAAGCTGTCTTTATCAAAGCTCGAAAGAAGCCCTATGCGCTAAAAGAGAAAGTTGATTAAGAACTAGAAATTCTGGAAAAAAAAGGCATTATAAGCAAAATCGATGCAAGTGATTGGGGTTCGCCACTAAAAGTGATTCCAAAGGCAGGCGGAAGCATAAGGTTGTGTGTCAATTACAAGGCAGGCATTAACCCATCTCTCGTTTTCTCAAACTACCCGATTCGGAAAACAAACGATATACTAAATAGCTTAAAAGGTTCGAAATAAAGACATATTTGTACATGGATCTACTCTAGAAGAGTGTGAACATAACTTATTAAATTGTTTAAGTACACTGCAGCAATATGATTTACACTTAAGTAAACTTAAGTAAATGTGAATTTTTCTTGTCTAAGATCCAGTATTTAGTGAATATGATAAAATTTCAAAATCATCCGAGAAAGTAGAGGCCATAAATAAAATAGAGCATCCAAAAAATGCTGACGACGTAAAAATTTCTAGGAATACTGTCATACTATTCAAGATTCATTCCAAATTTATCCACAGAAACATATCCTCTAAGGAAAATTCTTCAAAAGAATTAAAAATTTTATTGGTCAGATGATTGCAAAAGAGCATTTACACGGCTCAAAAGCATAATGTGTAGTAATGTGGTACTGACATCATTCGATTCAACATTACTTATATTTGTTGCTATTGACGCAAGTCCAACAGGTATTGCTGGCGTCATATCACATAATATAAACAGATCGGAAAGACCAATCGCATTTGCTTCGAGTTCGCTTACAAAATCAGAAAGCAATTATAGCCAAATCGACCAGGAAGCATTAGCAATTGTATTTACAGTTGATCGTTTTTGCATGTATTTGTATGGTAGGCATTTCAAACTTGTAACTGACATTAATCCATTGACCAGAATATTTCGGAACGATACAAAGTTACATTCAATTATTCCATCAAGATTATTATGTTACGCAGAGTTTTTACAAGGGTTCGACTATGAAATTATGTTAAAAAAAGGAATTGAAAACTCAGACGTCGATTGCTTATCAAGAGCAACAGCAAATAATTCGAGAAATTTTATAGACAAAAGCATCAACAAAGATGTCAGTAAAATTTGTTATGAAACTATTTTTAAAATTTCAAACGAACAATTAGATTCAAAGATTCTTGCAGTTGAAAAGATGAAAAATTATCAAAGTTAAAAACAGATATTTTAAAATCTAACAACATTCAAGAATTTTAAGTAAACGACGGTATTATATTTAAAGGTTCAAGAGCTGTCATTCCCAACAGTTTGCAAAGCATGATATTAAAAGAGCTTCACCGCACTCATTGTGGCTTTACAAAAATGAAACAATTAGCTAGAAGATATTGTTACTGGGTAGGCATCGATAGAGACATTGAATAAAAAGAATGATCTTGCGAAAAATGTGTTAAAACTCAGGCAATGCCACATAAGGTTCACTTTCACCATTGGGAACCACCACAAATCAATTGGGAGAGAATTCATATAGATTATATCAGTCCTTTTCAAGGTTATTACTTCTTAGTTGTCATTGATGCGAAATCAAAATGGGCAGAAGTAAGTATTTTAAAGCAAGCTCCAAATTCAGAAAGTTCTATCAAACTTCTAGACAGAATATTTTCAAGTCACGGTTTCCCTCACGTAATGATATCGGATAACGCAACTTTATTTACAAGTTATACATTCAAAAAATACTGCAACCAGAATAGCATATTCCAAAAATTTATTGCCCCATACCATCCAAGCACAAATGGCTTGGCAGAACGAAGCATCCAAATCTTAAAAGAAAATTAAAAGCAATGGCATCGGATGGGAGACTTATTAACGAGAAGGTTAATGAAATCTTTATGAGATATAGAATTACATCGTTGATCGGTAGGAAAAGCCCTTCAGAATTGTATCTTCATCGTCAAATTCGAATTCAGTTAGAGACAATAAAGCCCGTAGCCCAAAAGAAAACAGACGTAAACCTTCAAGGTATTCGAATGCTAAAAGAAGGTCAGAATCCAGGCGATTCATTTCTCAAATAATAAAAGAGTCTGGAAAACTGGGAAGGTTCTAAAAAAACTTGGTCGTTTACAATATCTTGAAAAAATTGATGATGTGAGCACATTGAATCAATTAAAAAGCACCGCAGTACAATCAAAGCAAATTCAAGTAACATCAAAACAACATAACGAATTATCGCTGCCAAGTCATCAATATCAACAATACATTTTTGTTATACTAACAGTTTAGGCTTACAAATCTTCAGACCATGGGATGACTAACAACGGAAAAGTACATGACCCCGCAAGTGAGAGCATCATCCAAGGCGTTGAGGAACCACAAACTTTAAGAAGATTAACCAGAATAAAAACACGACCACCACATTTAAGCGACTACGAATAACATGAATATTGTGTGATTGCTAGTTTATATAAGCGGAGGAGACTGTTATATCCTTTTACTTATCATATTCTTTGACTGAAGTATAAATGCAACTCTGACTGGTATCTATAATGGAATGACAGTTAACGTAGAAAATATATATAGATATGTATATCGTTTGATGTTAAAGTTTGTATTAAGTAAGCAATAAAATAGACACAATAATAGCATATTTACAAATTTGTTCCACGAATATTTTGTAAATAGCTCGTACATATCCTTGCTTCGATTTTTGTAGCAACATTGTTATTGGTTT
>NC_051846.1:133626102-133629631 GCF_002237135.1 Teleopsis dalmanni | reverse complement strand
GTGAATATACAAGTTGAAGTACGTTTATATGACATTAGAACATAATCAAGAATTCTTCATGTTTCATTTGTTACAAGGAAAATAAAAAGTCTAGAAAATAGCAATGTTGATTTAAAATTTTTTTTTTTTGTTCTTCACAGCACTTCGGCGATAAAAGAGGCAAACGTTTATTAAAAGATATAAAATGAATTTTATGTTTCGAAATACTTTACATAAGCCTCCTATGAAAGTTATGTACATTGGCGTATAATAGTTTTTGTTATTGAAATTCTATAAAACCAAGGGCGTAGGGCGTAATACAATTACATAATTTTAATTTTTACATTTAGTGCATCTCGGTATGAATATGTAATAAAAATTATTGTTGTCATTAAATATTTTTATCTTTCCAAAAACGTAATCATATCATCATAAAAACTGCATTTTCTGATAGTCCTTCGAAAATTAAAGACTGCCTCTTATAACATATGCATTTAATGGTTACTTCTAGGATTTAAATCATTTTTGGCTTATCCACAAAGATATGATTTCAACAACTTCCGTAAGAGTAGGGTCTATAGGTGTTTTACCACCGGTGTGATTAATCTTTCTTTATTGTGTGTGCTCTAAATGACAATGTATTAAATAATCGACAGGCAAAAACTGAAGCTGAAAAGTGAGTTAGTTTTGGAAGATAAACTTGAGAAAAAGCATTGTATAATAATCGACAGGACAGATGGAAGCTAACGAGTGATTTAGTTTTGGAAGACAATATGTACTTTTGGAAAAGCACCATTGCTTGACGAGTGAGTTAGCGTTGGAAGACAAACTTGAGAAGAAGCATTCTATAATAATCGACACGGAAAATAGAAGCTGATGAGTGATTTAGTTATAGAAGATACGACATACTTTTGGAAAAAGAAGCATTGATTGATAAATGAGTTAGCGTTGAAAGATAAACTTGAGAAGAAGCATTCTATGATAATCGACAGGGAACACTGAAACTGCCGAGTGAGTTTGTTTTGAAAGATAAGATAAGATTTTGGAAGATAAGCGTGAGAAAAATCGCCAAGGAAAAACTGAAGCTGATAAGTAAGTTAGTTTTGGAAGATAAACTTGAGAAGAAGCATTCGATAATAATCGACAGGGAAAACGAAAGCTGACGAGTGATTTAGTTATGGAAGATAAAATATGGAAGACATACTTTTGGAAAAAGAAGCATTGATTGACGAGTGAGTAAGCGTTGGAAGACAAACTTGAGAAGAAGTATTCTATAATAATCGACAGGGAAAACTGATGCTGACGAATGAGTGAATTTTGGAAGATAAACTTGAGAAGAAGCATTCTATAATAATTGACAGAGAAAACTGAAGCTGCTGAGTGAGTTGGTTTCAAAACATAAGATTAACTTTTGGAAGAAGAAGCATTGACTGACGAGTGAGTTAGTGTTGGAAGATAAGCGTCGGAAAAATCATTGCATAATAATCGACAAGGAAAAACTGAAGCTGATAAGTAAGTAAGTTTTGAAAGACACACTTAAGAAGAAGCATTCTATAATAATCGGCAGGGAAAACTAAAGCTAATAAGTGAGTTAGAGTTCAAAGATAAATTTGAAATGAAATATTCTATTATACCAGGACTGTAAACGACATTGCGATTCAATTCATGGCGTAACTTACCTAATATATCTTTTTAGACTCTTAGAGTATGTTTACTACGCCACTGTCTGAAAAAATTAGTAGTTTCACAGTAATGAAAACATTCATGAAAACGAATATGCGAGTAGATTTGTGCTTCAATTGCTGAAAAATTTCAATAGGTGAATGTACACTTTAATTGTCTTATTTTCGTTTTTTACTTACTGTAGTAATAAACTTGTGAGAATGTTTTCTTGTTTATATTTGTACATACTTTTCTCGAAAAGTTTAATAAGATACTCAAAGCATTCGTGTTCGTTAGATTTGCATAAAGAGGAAGTTGCCAGCATTTTTATTCCTTGCATTCGTGTGTACTTCTTTCCCAGGTGAAAACTCGTAAATTTTCCTTTTATTGTGTAATTCAGTAAGCAGTTACACATTTCGAGAAAAGAAATGCGGGAAATATGTAACAAGTTTTCAGATGATTTTACATGACATTCAAAGCATTGTTGAGAGTTAAATTAAGTAGTAAAAACTGAGCTGTCAGTTACTCAAAAAAAAGGAACAGTAACAAAAATTTACCTAAGTTAAAGTATGTATAAAAAAAATTTACTCAATATAATTGTAATTTTATTACAAACAATAACTCTGTTACTTTACTTTTTTAAAATATTTAGAATGTAAATTATTTCATTAATTCAGGGAATTGATTTTTGATAGTATAAGAACTATAATTCACGTACTAAGTGATACTTTTTATATTTCGACGATTTAGCCTTAAATTTCAATTTTTTTACTTCATTGGCAATAAAAAATTATCCGCTTCATACGTGTAATAAAGGAATAGTTGTAACATAAAAATTTAGTCAACGACTACCGATTACTTACATTTTTTACATAATAATCCTTGAAGGATCTTAATGTGTAGCACTATTGTCTCTCTCTCGAAAGCGCCTCGCACATAGCCTCACAATCTATTCAATTTTTTGTACTTTTTTTTCGAGTTGTTGACACTTATGGGTTGTATTCAAACCAATTTTATAGTAACTTTATAGCGATTTATAGCATCTATATAAATAAAAATCTTGGGAGTGCTTAAAAAAGGTTAAAAAAATGATAGAAAATGAAAGATTGGACAAGAATTTGAAATTTAGACATGAAACGTATCAGTCATCTGGATTAACTAAAGTCACACATATTCAACACTACAGTATCGGTCCACCCTATATTTTTGTTCGGGGTGCAATTTTCCATAAAAGGAGGGGAAACTACTCTTCATCTTATGTGTCAGTGCCAATCTTTGACGAGTAGATTGTTTAATATCTTTATGGCTCGTTTTTACACCGATCTGACTGAACTATTATTCTTCAAATAGAGAAGTTGTGTCTGTTCTTTTTGAATTTGTGTTGGTATATGCTAATTTGGGCTTTATACCAGCGTTAATGGTTATCTTGGTCTGGCGTATAAACAACATTATTATCTGTGGTTTTACAGCCGACCATTATTTGTGCGTAAGTGGGCTTTAGGGCGCATGGCCGCCACTCTAACCCAACCTACCACAAAATTTATAATTAAGGCTAGATACAGTTAATATTTGTATGGACTGGTTTCAATATGCGTGTAAAACTTCGTACTAGTGTTTAGTGTATTGAATTGGCTACAAGAGGGTTATTTGAGTTTCTCGGCAACAGTATTATCTTTTAGATTGGCGCATTTTTTGCTGGATTTTTACCTATGTGAAGTTTATGTGAATTGCATTTAATAGTATTGAATTGGTATTTATCTTACGCAGGATCAAATAACTGAGCAATCTAGGGTTCTATGTGATATATACAGAAAACTAATCTGAAAGATATTGAGAAAATGATTAACATATGATTTCGAATATTATAGCTAAGTCTAAAATATTTTGA
>NC_051846.1:133599920-133626002 GCF_002237135.1 Teleopsis dalmanni | reverse complement strand
ATATAAAAGAAAGAATTTACATAATTTAATTAAAAATGATTTGATTAAATCTGAACATCTGTTGACACTTAATTTTACGTAGAATTATTTAGTATTATTCCCAATGTTATAAAACAAACATTGCCATAGAAATTGACCTGCATCACTATTGACATGTCAGGAAGATCACTCAAACTCATCAAACTGAACACAATGTGCTTTCATTTATTGTGTCCTTGAATTTCAGGGAACTCACAACTGCCTCATATTGAATACACTCTTATGCTCTTAGTCCGAAAGGATAAACGCATGTACCAATTAATTTTTACGAGACTAAAGTTTCTGCACATATGCCACTTGCGACACCGTTGTGTGTTGCGTGGGACTAAAACTAAAACGCCAAAGGGCACCAAACATTGTTGAATGTATACGAGTATTTGTCTGCCTTTATTGAAATTGTACGTATTGTTGCATACATTTAAAATTCTGTGATATGTGTGCAAAATGTCTGTGACAACAAAAATAAAATCGATAAATTTTTATCACTTCTCCTCTAGGGTAACAGATATAGCTTGACATCCTAAATCTACTAGGATATTTTTGCATAAACAAAATCCTTTCCCTTCCATTCCAATCGTTCGTTTGTTTTCACTTTGTATTGAATACGCCTGCATGTCAGATGAATCCTTTTACACACACTCAACCAGTTAGACACTTTATCATTTGAATTTACAGAACACGACCTGGCTTAGTCCTTCTTCATGCTGATGATATCATCTGACAAATTTTTAGAAGTTCTGTATTATAAATATTTTCAACTATTTTTGCTTCACAGTTCACAAACATTTTAAACATTTCTTCTGCTGCCACAACTGCTCTTTGGACTTTTATGTTTTTTGTTGGTGACATTTTGTCGTCTCAGCTCAGTTCAGCTCAGATACAAATACAACAAATTCAACAAATACAACAAATATAACAAATAGTAAAAATAACAAAACACACAACATCTTTGCATGACATAAAATGTAAATTCAGTTGTCTTGTTGTATATCGTCTGCAGGATATGACGCCTTTTCAGTTTTCTCTCAATCTCTCGTACATGCTTAAATCAAGAGGCGGATATTGTCGCAGCAGATAGCATTCAAAACGGAAACCTCAACTTAAGCCAACTTTCATTGCCCGCAAGTACACATTTTGGCCAAATAAACTTACTCAAAAGTGAAACAAGAAGATTCACAAAAAAAACTAATACTAGAATACAAAAATACAAACAAAATTTATTTGATTTTTATTATATTTTGAAAAACTTGCATACGCACAGCAACTCATCGATTTGCTAAAAATTTAACTGAAAATCTCTTTTGTGCTGATTCATTTATCCTTTGGGTATGATTTACAAAAACTTTACTCTTTTCCGAATGCCACTTTTATGTGCTGATATGTTGCCATACCATCCCAATTCGGTTTACCAATTCAAATTCTGTGGCAATCCATTTTATTTTGTTGCTGTTGCTTGAATTAGTTCAATTGCTCAAGTATGTTACTCATACGACATGTGTGCTCTGTTTTGATATGTAAAAACTGTTTGGTCACAGAGAAATTTAAAAATAATAATAAACAAAAATGTTATATCTGCAAATATGAATGTGTAACACATATATTCACATATATATATATATATATATATTAATATTTTAAAACAATTTTATTTGCTTTGAAAGCAATTTAAGGTGAGACATGAATGATACAGTTGCTTGGCAAATGTCAACTCGGTTATTGTCAAGGAAAAAAAATTGTTTTAATAAAAATTTATGAACAAAGAAATGATAAATTATTTTTTTAATAATTTCAAATCAGATTTCTGAACTAAAAATATTTTGAATGAACAAATACTAAGCCTTAGCAAATATTACAGAATTTTCATATTGACATGTAATATATTTACATATTTATGTCCATTTAACAAGAAGTTTATTAAAAGTTATACAATTTGAGTGTCTTAAAAGAATGATTTCATCAAAACTGTTACAGTTTTATTCTAATATCGTACAATACTGCTATCGTACAATAATGTATAAAAATATTAAGTTGGGTTGGTGACTATATAATGTGATCATTGTTGAAAATATAATTATTTATAAGTGGTGCATGAGGTGTTGATAAGGTTACGATATAATATTACCGCAGAAGGTCTTATAACATTTCAAATTCATTCGGTTGCAAATACAAATCAAACAGAGTAGCTGATTGATAGGTCACATGTCTGTTACAGTCAGTACAACCAATACACAAAAATAAATTGACTCTATATACAAGGTACTAGATTTTAGACTAGAGTCAATCCCATATAGAACTAGACTGAGTTTAGCAGATCATACATAACATTGTCTGAAATTATGATGGGTACACTTATTTTATGTTCTCTGTTTACTAAGTTTCTTGCTAAAGTTATATTCTTGAATATGGGTAAGATAAGAAAGATAAGAAAGAACAGGGTATTAGCTCCCATTTGAGCAGAGCACCGCGACAATGATTGATATTTTGTGCTACAACAGACCCTAACTGAACAAAAGACATTCCGCCTTTCGAATGAAGGCCAGAATGTCGGTTGTTGAGGACCTCCTAATGTCGGACGGTGCTAGCAATTCCCGACCCAGTGATCTCCTCCTTGCCCAGATCAAAGCTGGGCAGTCACATAGAATGTGGCTGGTTGTCTCCTCTGCCTCCAAGCAGAGTCTATAATCTATCTCTTCGGATAGGCCCATTTTGTTGAGGTGGTAACGTAGCCCATGGTGACCCGTTACATATCCCACTAGCAACCTCAACTCTGTTCTGCTAAAGGAGGATATCTTATTATAACTATAGGGAAGAACCAGCTCTTTAGCCTGACGGTTACCTCGACTGTCGCGCCAGTAGCGACTTCTCTTGGTTGAGATTCAGTTATTGATTAGAGACCTAGTTGTAGACCAACTTAATCCACAAAAAGGTTCTGGGCCACAGATTAGAGTGGCGGATCCTGTCCGTGCATTTACATTAATTCCTGTGTGACCAGGCACCCAACACAGTGTCACTTTATTATTGCTTGCCAGCTGCTGCAGTGTATCATAGCAGTGAATATGGGTAACTATTGTTTTAAAATAATTTGCAGAAGAAAAGCAAGAAATACCTGGCCTTGAAACTCTCCTCACCAATAAGACAACTGACAAGCTTGCATAATCTGCAATCTCTTATTTGCTTCATACGACCCTAAGCTTTTTGTGGGTTATCTACTTATCAGACTATATTTATGCTTAGAATCATCGTGCACAATCTTTTCGAAGAAGCTGGGGCTAACTTCAAAGTTAAAATCAGATATTAATCAAGTCTTTAACAAAAACGACTGGTTTCGTAGTCGAAGTCGATCTGAACTCTGATAAGTTATGGTTTCTTAATCGGAAATAAAAGAAGTCATAAAACTCAGAGTTAACTGTCACCTATTTTAAATGCGTCTATCTTGCGATTGTCATGCAATAAATCTAGTACCCCTATTACCAATCCATTACTTATATTAAACTGACTTCTGTTTAGGATTTGAAACAATACACTTTTTTAGACTTGTCAATAGTCTGTATGTGTATAAATTAGGGAGTCGAAGAGACCCTCTCCAGTAATAACAGTGTCCACACAGTGCTCTTATAATACTTCTAACAATAAGTACTATAAATTATATAGTATAAGAATAGGACATGTTACCTATAAAGAATATTGAAATTATTATTTATTATTTTCATGAAATTATAAATACTTTGGATAATAGTAATTAAATATTCGTGTTCTTCTTTCAATAAATCTGTAATTCCAAAGCGTAAAATTTTTAACAAATAATGAGATCCATTCTCTAATTATGATATGTTCATTTTTACCATTTTTGTTGCCTAATAGAGTGGATAATTATGAATTTTTGAATTTTCTTTTCGAAAAGCTCATGTTTCAAAAAGATTGATGAAAATTTCTGTATGTTTTTATGAAACTACACAACGACAAATTTGATATCTGTTTAATGAATATCGAGAAAAAAAAATTAATAGTGAAATTTTAAATTTCGAATTTATGAGTTTTCATCAAAATGTCGACTGTTTGCAGTATGTTCATCTTTGCATAAAAATATCATATCCTGTTTACGCATCGGTAACTGGTAACTTAATCAAAAATATTTGCCAACAAAAAACACATCAAAATCAACTCAATATACGACAATATGCACATCATACTGTACTGACAGTGTTCGATTTATCCGTTACAATATTCATAACTACATCAACAGTAACGCTGCAAATAACAGGAGCAACCAAAAGCAACCAAAGTTTCTAAAGCCAGGATTAGTATCAGTTGCTGTTTGCAAATTACTTTGCTGCTTTGTCACTTTTACCTCGATTTAATGAGATTTTGTTGACACAATCTTGTCAATATTAAATACGACACATTCACAATTCACAATTTATCCATATTTTGGTTTATGCCACACCGGTACCAGTAACGAGTGCCTATACCAGCACTACAACACCGATAGCACCGACAGCACCGACTGCAGCAGCAACATCAATTTTAGTTCATTGGCGGCACACTGAAAATTTCATTACAAAACAATTTTGTTATATCTGATATGAGGAATGAGGTCGAGCATTTTGAGTTCGGTTATTGTACAGTACAGTACGAGGCCATTAACTCTCGCTTTGTATCTGTACTCTTGCTTTCACACACATAATACCTTTCCTATACATGCGAGTACACCTGTTCAGTAATACGAGTACCAAAATGTAGTTGCGTCGCTGCTGAAAATGTCAATAAACCGCAAAATGGCAGCAGGTTTTAATGCACGTCAAAAATTAAAAATAAAAGTTATTTAGAAAAAAAAATCCTTTCGCGCAACATTTGGTCCTGTCGACATGTCAAAGTTATTTGTCTTCAAAAATGGAAATACAAAAACACGCCATAGGTGGTACATTTCCCCATAATAGGCTAATTTAACAGTTTTGTTGATCTTCAATATTGGATTTTGCTGTTGGTGCTGTTGTTAACGTTTTTGAACATTGGAACACGAATTTTAGATCGACTTTTTGTGCTTTTAGTATTATCGGTTTGGTTGGATTTGCGCGGTTCATACATTGTTTATTCCGGCTGCAATTTCATTACATAAATGATAATACCACAAATGGGTTTTCATGTGATTTCACGTATGTATCGAACTTTAATGATTCAGAAAATGATATAAAATAAATGAGAGCTATACTTAATATGTACTGAAAAAGATTTTAAATATTTATTATCATTCAAATAAATGGGTTATATGTTTCATATTTACTCACATATTGAATTTTGTGATGGGACTGTTCAAAATACAATATTTATTGTGTAAGTGAATTCAAATTTAAAAGAAAGCTGTTATAAATGGCTTAAATTAATCAATGAAACACATATACGAGTAGTATTGGGCCCAAGCGTGGTTCTGTCTATGCCCCGGAGCCACGTATCTTCACAGATGACTTAGTGCCGTTCATTCCTACCAACACGAGTTAGAAAATGAGACATATGAGTGTTTGACTTCTGTTTGACATATTTGACATATGCAAGGAGTATTGGGCTCAAGCGTGGCTCTGTCTATACCCCGGGATCACGTATCTTCACAGATGACTTAGTACCGTTCATTTTTACCAACAATGATGAAAATGAAGTCAAACGACTTTTGTTTGACATATTTGACATATACAAGGAGTATTGGACCCAAACGTGTCTTTGTCTATGCCCCTGGCTAGAAAAATGAAACATATGACTGATTGACATAGACAAAGAGTATTGGGCCCAAGTGTAGCTCTGTCTATGCCCCGGAATCACGTATCTTCACAGATAACTTAGTGCTGTTAATTCCTACCAATAATTATAGACATAGGAATTAGATATATGACTGTTTGACTTTTGTTCTATCTTTTTGCCCCTAGAGAGAAGTAATGTCAATGAAACGTTTTTTTTTATCTTTATTTTTCAATACAACTTTTTCTCAAATTGATATAATTTTTTTCGCGATGCTGGAACTTCTTAAACCACCTTAAATAATGTACTATGTTAAGGTCGGCAAAATATTAATCTCGAACAGATATCAACTCTTCATTAAATGCAATAATAATCAAACTGTAATAATAAGTTTAGAATTAAGTGCTAATAAACTTCTAATTAGCAGCTTACAAACAAGATGAAAATCGAAAACCCGTATTAAAGTCGATTGAAAATCATGGTTAGTTTTTTGATCACACACTCAGAAGCATAATTTGGTTGATTTAACCAGATTTTAACAATATCTCAGTTCAAAATATTCTAACTCGACGTATAATGTTGATTAAACGATGCCACATGTTGGTTTTCATCTCTTCTTTATCACATCAGCTAAAATTTTTCTAACAATATGTTATGATCCGGTCAATTTAACTAGTATGTGGTTAGACTAAATTTTTCTGATTGCAATCATGGTAATTCCAAATTTTATTTGGGAGTCATTGTTAGGTGTTTATGCTGAAATATCGACCAGAAGAAGCCAGATTTAATGAAATCTATTTTATGGATCTTGCACAACCACATATCACAAAGTAAGCATTATGCAAAAGTTTTTAACAAAAATCTTAAAGAATATGATCGATACTTATGAGTTCGACCAGCGGGTCTAAAATTACCAGCCGAAGCTAAAATTAACATTTCAAAAAAGGTAATTTGAGTTGATTGTAACTATAAAATTCGTTGAAAAAGTTAAAGACCATAGCTAAATGAAGCTACGAAAAATGTATAGAAGACAAGGTTAAACGCTAGTCTTATATAGTTCCACTATATTGTACTTTATTGAGTATACTTCGCAGACAACAAAATGAATATTGATAAATGCTTGATAAGGTCTACATTGAATGTGACAAATTAAATGTTTATTTTTATATATGATTCTTGCCGGACTTTAGGTTGTGTTCTTATATATAACGACCTAAAGCCCGTATTAAGGTCGACAATGGGAGTTACGAGTGGTTACAAAGAAAGTACAATATATAACGTAAGCTAAACCTGTGATCGGTATGGATAAATCTTTTCCGACGTCATCATTTATATTCTTTGCTTAAAATTATTCATTAATTATCTTACTTATTAAAACCGTAAATTACTTTCACGTTTTTGATATGTTCTGACCAATAATTTTAATTAAAAAATCGTGACCAATATTTTCAATTCATTAAAGCGTGTCATTAATCTTTCAGTTTATATTCAATAATAAATTTTTCAATTTCTGTTGCTGCGCTTTTCGCAACTTCATCCACTAATTTCAGGAATGAAAATGAGAGTAAGTTTAATGCTCGGCGCTGTTAAGTGCAACGAAAAATGCAAGGACATTAAAAAATGTTAGCAGAGCTTTTATTTTGTGTTCGTGCACGTTAAGTGCATCTGAACAATACACTAAAGTAATTATCGTATTGTCACATACAAAAACGGACATGACCAACATGACCAATGACATCCAACATCGACACCAAAAGCGGCTCCAATGTCTCCAGCACATCCGCGAACTCCATTGACACCAAGTATTGTATTCCAATTATCGTGGCCATTCCGTTAAAGTTGTTAATAAGTTTTTTTCCTCTTCTTTGTTACTCACAATAAATATAGTATTTTGTAAAATAATTCATCGGTGTTTTATTCCAAATGCAAAGAAGTACAGAGTTACTGAACGTGTGGGTGGCATGCAACGACGAATAATGTTTTATTTTTAAATGCAACAAAATACTTGCATATTTACGTACACTCACTTTATGTCATGAAGGTATGTCCTTCTTGTGCCTGCATATATTGTATATATTTACAAAAATTCTTTTATGCAACAGTGAGTGAAGCATCTACATATATTTATTTGAATCTCTTTTTTTATAATATTTTTTAATTTATTTTTTTCTCACGTTTTTTTTTTTGCTTGGATGTGAAACTCTTTTATTTGTCACAGTCGAAAGTAGGTTAATGATGACACCGTTTAATATTGCATTTGCGTTTCGTCCTTGCGCTGCGCTGTTTTTGTGTTGGGCTTGTTTAATTTTAATTAAAATTTGTATTATATTTTACAAATGTAGCAAAAATTTCCATTTTTTTATTCCATCACTGCTTCTGCTTTCAAATATTCTCTCTTTGCCTTGCTTTAATCGAGTAGCAGCGTCCTTAGTTATTTCTGAATACATTTTGAATTATACACGTTATGTATCTCAAAGGTCGTCTGCTAGTTTTTCTCCAATTAGGCGCCTTTTTCCGCAATTCCGAGTTTCTTCTATTTCAGTTGTCGGCAGTGGGGTTAATATTGTTGCTGTTGGTGTTGTTGGTGTGGTTGTTGTTGTTGTTCCAGTTGCTTAGTTGCCATTTTCATGCTAATATCTGTTGTGTTGGTTCGTCTCACTTCATAGTTTTGAGGCACATAATAACTTTTACACATCATGCGTAAAACATTGTGGCTTTTAGCTCGACACCGTAATTGCTTTAGCGTATTGAAATACTCTAAGGATAAGACATCGCACGAAACATCTGAAACGTTCAGTGTGATATGTAGATTTAATGAAATTATGTCAATGGCAACTTGTGTCATGACAACCGCGTTTACATATACAACTCGACTTCAAACATGAATTAAGAGAGTTATGAATAATTTCTAAAAACTTTTAACTTTTAACTTGGTTTATATTGAATTGAATGTGGGTTCATAGGCAGCCATAATAACTAAAATTATTTGTTTTAACAATATATTTTGCTGGAACTTCATAAGTTCTGAATATGCGAAAAAATTCATTAAATCTTAAAAGATTTATGAGAGAAATACCAGGAATAGTTTGTGTAGGTACAAACTATATTAAAACTCACTTACTATTGTGTATACTATACACAAACGATTCTTAATATACATAAAGAAAAGCAATATAATACATATTACACGTGGCTATAACGTTACTCAATTATACCTCAATATACAAATATACAGGCAATTTTTCAAGGCAGCAAAAAAATGTTAGACGCTTATACATTGTGCTTATAAATTATCTTAGAATATATAAGGTGTACGAATACTCAATATTCATACAAAAATTATTTATCATACTCATAGTAATATTGTGAATCAGATATATACCTATAGAAACTTCAAACCTCAATGACAAAAAATTTGATAAAAACCGATTTTTTCACATATTCAAGTCTTTGGGAAACTGAATCTAAACCGATTCAAGCCAGTATATTCGTAGTCTTAGGCTAACGCTACCAGCTTAATAAATGTGCTGCAATAATTGCCATTTTTTATACAAAATCTATACAAAATTCAAACAAAAATTTGCTTATTAGATTCGTAAATAGTATATATTAAAAATTAATATTTTAATTAATATTTTATATTTTAAAAATTAAAATTAACATGTAACACTAACCAACATAATACTTAAGCACAATGTGTTAAATAATATCAAAATATTTTAGACTTAGCTATAATATTTGAAATCATATGTTAATCATTTTCTCAATATCTTTCAGATTAGTTTTCTGTATATATCACATAGAATCCTAGATTGCTCAGTTATTTGATCCTACGTAAGATAAATACCAATTCAATACTATTCAATGCAATTCACATAAACTTCACATAGGTAAAAATCCAGCAAAAAATGCGCCAATCTAAAAGATAATACTGTTGCCGAGAAACTCAAATAACTCTCTTGTAGCCAATTCAGTACACTAAACACTAGTACAAAGTTTTACACGCATATTGAAACCAGTCCATACAAATATTAACGGTAGCTCGTCTTAATTATAAATTTTATGGTAGGTTGGGTTAGAGTGGCGGCCTAAAAGCCCACTTACGCACAAATAACGGCCGGCTGTAAAACCACAGATAATAATGTTGTTTATTCGCCAAACCAAGATAACCATTAACGCTGGTATAAAGCCCAAAGCAATTAGCATATACACAAATTCAAAAAGAACAGGCACGACTTCTCTATTTAAAGAATAATAGTTCAGTCAGATCGGTGTAAAAACGAGCCACAAACATATTAAACAATCTACTCGTCAAAGATTGGCACTGACACATAAGATGAAGAGTAGTTTCCCCTCCTTTTATGGAAAATTGCACCCCGAACAAAAATTTTTATAGGATAGACCGATACTGTAGTGTTGAATATGTGTGACTGATACTTTTCATGTCTAAATTTCAAATTCTTGTCCAATCTTTCATTTTCTATCATTTTTTTAACCCTTTTTAAGCACTCCTACGATTTTAATTTATATGGATGCTATAAATCGCTATAAAGTTGCTATAAAATTAGTTTGAATATAACCTATAGGTGTCAACAACTCGAAAAAAAAAGTACAAAAAATTGAATAGATTGTGAGGCTATGTGCTAGTCGCTTTTGAGAAAGAGACAATCGTGCTATACATTAAAATCCTTCAAAGTTTATTATTCTAAAAATGTAAATAATCAGTAGTCGTTGACTATATTTTTATATTACAACTATTCCTTTATTACACGTATGAAGCGTATAATTTTTTATTGCCAATGAAGTAAAAAAATTGAAATTTAAGGCTAAATCGTCTAAATTTAAAAAGTATCACTTAGTATGTGATTAGTATGTGTTCCTATATTATCAAAAATCAATTCTCTGAATTAATGAAATAATCTACATTCTAAATATTTTAAAAAAGTAAAGTAACAGAGTTATTGTTTGTAATGAAATTACAATTATATTGAGTAAATTTTTTTTATACATACTTTAACTTTGGTAAATTTTTGTTACGGTTCCTTTGGTAATGTAAAGACTTTTTTTGAGTAACTGACAGCTCAGTTTTTACTACTTAATTTAACTCTCAACAATGCTTTGAATGTCATGTAAAATCATCTGAAATCTTGTTACATATTTCCCGCATTTCTTTTCTCGAAATGTGTAACTGCTTACTGAATTACACAATAAAAGGAAAATTTACGAGTTTTCACCTGGGAAAGAAGTACACACGAATGCAAGGAATAAAAATGCTGGCAACTTCCTCTTTATGCAAATCTAACGAACACGAATGCTTTGAGTATCTTATTAAACTTTTCGAGAAAAGTATGTACAAATATAAACAAGAAAACATTCTCACAAGTTTATTACTACAGTAAGTAAAAAACGAAAATAAGACAATTAAAGTGTACATTCACCTATTGAAATTTTTCAGCAATTGAAGCACAAATCTACTCGCATATTCGTTTTCATGAATGTTTTCATTACTGTGAAACTACTAATTTTTTCAGACAGTGGCGTAGTTAACATACTCTAAGAGTCTAAAGAGATATTTTAAGCAACTTACACTACGAACTAAATCGCAATGTCGTTTACAGTCTTGGTATCATAGAATGTTTCATTTCAAATTTATCTTTGAACTCTAACTCACTCATTAGCTTTAGTTTTCCCTGTCGATTATTATAGAATGCTCCTTCTCAAGTTTGTATTCCAACGTATACTTACTCGTCAGCTTCAGTTTACCCTGTCGATTATTACATAATGCTTCTTCTCAAGCTTATCTTCCAACACTAACTCACTCGTCAGTCAATGCTTCTTCTTCCAAAAGTTAATCTTATCTTTCGAAACCAACTCACTCAGCAGCTTAAGTTTTCCCTGTCAATTATTATAGAATGCTTCTTCTCAAGTTTATCTTCCAAAATTCACTCATTCGTCAGCATCAGTTTTCCCTGTCGATTATTATAGAATACTTCTTCTCAAGTTTGTCTTCCAACGCTAACTCACTCGTTAATCAATGCTTCTTTTTCCAAAAGTATGTCTTTCATATCTTATCTTCCATAACTAAATCAACTTTCGTCAGCTTTCGTTTTCCCTGTCGATTATTATCGAATGCTTCTTCTCAAGTTTATCTTCCAAAACTCACTTACTTATCAGCTTCAGTTTTTCCTTGTCGATTATTATGCAATGATTTTTCTCACGCTCTTCTTCCAAAATCTTATCTTATCTTTCAAAACAAACTCACTCGGCAGTTTCAGTGCTCCCTGTCGATTATTATAGAATGCTCTTCTCAAGCTTATCTTTCAACGCTAACTCATTTATCAATCAATGCTTATTTTTCCAAAAGTGTGTCGTATCTTCTATAACTAAATCACTCATCAGCTTCTGTTTTCCCTGTCGATTATTATAGAATACTTCTTCTCAAGTTTGTCTTCCAACGCTAACTCACTCGTCAAACAATGCTTCTTATTCCAAAAGTATGTCTTCCATATCTTATCTTCCATAACTAAATCACTCGTCAGCTTCCGTTTGTCCTGTCGATAATTATACAATGCTTTTTCTTAAGTATACCTTCCAAAACTAACTCACTTTTCAGCTTCAGTTTTTCCTGTCGATTATGTAAGACATTGTCATTAAAGAAAGATTAATCACACCGGTGGTAAAACACCTATAGACCCTACTCTTACGGAAGTTGTTGAAATCATATCTTTGTGGATAAGCCAAAAATGATTTAAATCCTAGAAGTAACCATTAAATGCATATGTTATAAGAGGCAGTCTTTAATTTTCGAAAGACTATCAGAAAATGCAGTTCTTATGATGATATGATTACGTTTTTGGAAAGATAAAAATATTTAATGACAACAATAATTTTTATTACACATTCATACCGAGATGCACTAAATGTAAAAATTAATATTATGTAATTGTATTACGCCCTACGCCCTTGGTTTTATAGAATTTCAATAACAAAAACTATTATACGCCAATGTACATAACTTTCATAGGAGGCTTATGTAAAGTATTTCGAAACATAAAATTCATTTTATATCTTTTAATAAACGTTTGCCTCTTTTATCACCGAAGTGCTGTGAAGAACAAAAAAAAAAATTTTAAATCAACATTGCCATTTTCTAGACTTTTTATTTTCCTTGTAACAAATGAAACATGAAGAATTCTTGATTATGTTCTAATGTCATATAAACGTACTTCAACTTGTATATTCACAACATATATGTACATATGTAAATATGATGTACATACTATATATATTCTCATACCCGTAGTCGTACCCGGTGCACATAATAGCTCTACTGGATTCGAGCATGGAACATGACATTTCTTAAATGATTTCTCATGCAAATTGAGAAAATGCGTGCAATATAAGAAATTCCAAGTAAAATCAAGAATTGTATTTTTTTCCTTCGTATTTAATCACATGTTAAAATAAATGAAATTTTCATTAAGAATTACAACTGTAATCAAAACGAAGGAAACATATAGTGAAATGCGGTACCAATATAGTTTCTTCTGGGAAAATATTTTAAAACCACTATAATTCACTTAAGTTATTTTTATAATTTCTGTTTTCTTTACATTTACAGAAAACTTATTATTCGAGGGGTGATTGATAAGTTAGATATAATTTTTGGCTTACATTAGCATAAAGTTTGTATTTAATTTTTTTTTAAGTCTTCTATGGGGCATAATTTTACAGAGTCCTTAAAAATGTATATGTAAAAGTCGCACAAATTATATCGGAATATGATTGAATATTTTTTTTAGATAAGATTTATCTAAGCCTTAAAAATATACATTAGTTGAAGAGATTATATCCAAAAATTGTAAATTTTTTAATAAAGCAGAGATTATATTCAAAAATGATCAATCTTTAAACTTTAGAAATATATGAATAACAAATCAAACAAATCGGTAAATACGATAGATGTATTTACACCCCATAATGTCATTCGATTAATTTTGCAATTGCAATTAATGACGCTGGTGTATAGACAAGAAATTATTTTCTTATGGAAATGCAGTACTTTTTTTTAACTTTAGAATCTAAGCATTATAATAATGCCCAGTTATTATTTTACTTTTTTTGACTCAATCATAATTATGCCAAAGAACGAATGTCATAATCTTTCTCTCTAACGAAACTATCGTAGCCCTTTTGTGAATAAGTTTACTGTTTCAACTGTTATCTCATTTTTAAAGTATATTGGTGTAGATATATCTTACCTACAGTTATATATATGTAGACTCAAAACTTTTTTGAAGTACATTGAAATATTTGTAAGCATTAGTTACCAGTCCACCGGCACAAACAACCACATTTTTGATTCATTCTCGGTAACCTCGAAACTCATCCAGCTAACAACTTTTTTATTTTTAAATATTTTTCAAATATGAACTAATTTTCCTTTGTTTGATAAGATTCTATCACTAGATTATATGTTACGCTAGTAGATTTTATTTATGATATCCCAAGTTATTACTTTATATATTTGATGTTCTTACGACCATATCTAAATTAGTCAATCACTTTTGAACATTTCTGTATTGGTAATGTATAGTATAAAGTCTTCATATTGCCTTTAAAGCTTTCTTTTTGCTTCAGAAATGAATTTTTTTTAAAAAGTTTTGCTTAATTCATTTTTATTTTTTTAATTTTTTGAATTCTCCAATACTAACAGCCTACATAGCAGCTGTCAAAACAAAACAAACGCTCATATTGAAGACTTAATGGACGAAAATGGTCCGGCTAAAGAAAATGCTTCGGTATAAGAAGCAGGTGACCACCGATATGAGGTCACTCGCTACTATCAACTGGCTACTGACACAGCCAAAAATGACGCACGTGATCTAAAAGTTATTTGATAATAATATAATGTTTTGAAATTATTTAATGTCATTAACACTGACATATATAAAAAAAATTAAATAATTATTAATTTAAATAATTATCTTAAAGATCTTCTTGTAATGTCATATATAAGTATTTAAGTTACTGCAATATTGATGAAATTGTTAAAATTCTCTAGTAAATTATATTTTTAAATAAAACCAATAAATATTTAAAAATTTAATATATTATTTGTATCAAATATTTTAATATTCTATTCATTAGACCAGTATTTACCATACATAGCAATAATAACATATCAGTAGCACCAGCCATATAAGAAAAATATTAACAAAAGAACATGAGCTATGGGTTCAAAATCACTGATCTCATAGCTGTTATTACTCGACGTTCTTCAGATATTTTTTCAAAACATAAATTTATTGCAATTAAAAATGAAAACAATCACTTACCTTTTAAATAAAAAGCTTTTTAATTCAATGTAGTGCATCCATATATATTGACGGGTTCTCATTTTTTACTGGCTTATATGTACATATGTAAACAATTTTTATGACTCTGTGCAGAAGAGCACATGATTACACTAATTTGCAGGTATTAGCATACCCTGATATATATTATTATACATATATAATAATATATTATATATATATAATATAATATGTGTATTATTTAATATTATATTTTATAATTATTATAAGCAACTACGAATTATATTTTTATTAAATTTTATAACAATAATTTCACACTTGTTTGAAAATACATTTTAATTTCCATTCCATTCCTTCCATATTTAAGCTTTATTTGATGCTTCATATTTTTCTTGCTTTATTTTTTAAATGATTTATATTTTACATGCCTATATTATATTCACTTTTAATTTTTACAATGACTTCATTTATTTATTATAATTAATATAATAAATACACTATAATTATTAACTAAAATCAAATTTTTTTTAAATAATATCACGACCGCACTTGTTAATTGCGTAATTACCGAAATCGAACTAATCAAATACATAAAGTCCAGTTAGAAGCATAAAAATCGAGATTACAAACAAGAACAAATTGAAATTGAAACGTGTTTTATTGTTTTCATAAGTCAAAAAGCAAAAACAATGATCATACGCTTTATTTAAAATTTTTTTTATAACACTTTTGTTGATGCAATCTATATGAATATTGCATATTTGTACTCTAAAAAAAGGAAAACTTGCGTATTCTCCTACACACAAATGTGAGTTTGTATGTATATGCTTAACTTAAAATGTTTAAGAAAAACAACATGACTGTTATTTTTTGTATGGTTCAATGTTTATTTAATCTTCATGCAATTAATTAACTCTGAAGATTATGTTAATACTCTGTTAAAGCTGTTATTCCTTTTGAAACATTTTAGTTTTAACATAAATAATTGAAAGCACAATTAACATTTTAATTAAATTGAAATAAATACAAACAAAAAATTCTATATATAATTTTTATTTAAGAAATTTAAAATTTATTATTAAAATATTATTTAAAATGTAAAAACTAATATTATCATCTTAAAATAGTGATATAGTGAAAATAGCGTGATAAAATAGTGAATAGCGTGATTAAATAGTGACAATAACCAAAAGCTATTTTAAAAATTTTTATAAAAATTATTTTAGAGTATTGTAATTTTCATTCATGTAAATATAATTAAGCTCTACTATTAATCCTAGGTATAAATTTAATAGACTTGATGAATTTTTATTGCCGCACTCGAAGCATCAATGTTCCAATTTAAGACCAACTTTCTACCAACTTGTTAATATTTTATTACATTGTACTACCAAATTTCTGTTCAAATAAAGTTAACTTCAATAATCATTTTAGTTAAGTTTATTTATACCAATAAATTTTTATTTAAAAAAAATTTACTAACAAATTTTGTATGTAAATAATTTTATCTTTAAGGATCGCTGTTGTTAACAATGAAATATGTATGTCTGCAGATACATTCATTATTAATAATTTTTTAAAAAAAATAGTTTTAAATACACGCATTCAATAAAATTACCGATCTAATAATTGTTTATGTGCCCCACAATAGCAACTTTGCAAAGTTGCTACTTTATCAATATATATATATATATATATATATATATAATATTTGCCATATTTGCAACTTTATTACTCATAATGCCACCCATCTAGCGTTATGTAATTACGCCCACATGAATTTTAGCCCTATTGATTTACATAAAAAATCCATTAAGATAGTAACATTTTTTTATCTGCACCTATGTTAAATTCAATATTATTACCTATTCCTTTCTTAATGCCTTACTCCGAGACCTTCTTCATTTCATCTCATTATGTGAGTTTTAATATCCTTGCATGTGTGCTTTCTTTCCAGATCAGCGTAGGTCACAGCAACAATATTGTAATAGACTATTAATTTCTCATTAACTCCTGTTGGATGTATTATGTTAATCAATTATAATGAAAAATTATTAAAAACTTTTAAACATTTTTTTAACAATAAATAACTACAATCTTTAAGAATAAAACTATGTAAAATATCGTTTCGGTTTACATATAAGGTCTCATAAACAAAAATATTATTAACAGGAAGCGAAGTCAGAACAATCAAGTATATTTTTGTTGTGAGGATGTGGAATGCTTTATGCACCGTCAGACCGACAGTCGTCGGTCTGACGACTGTCGGTCTTTTCACTATATTTTCCACTATATTTTCAGAATTTATTGGTACAATCTGGGCTATTATCTCTTCGCGAACAATCAAGTAATTATTGTATATGAAATATTAATATTAATAGAATAATTTTTTCTCTAATATTATATTTTAATTATAAATTTAATAAATTTAATAATTTAATAAATTTAATATATTTTGAGTATTCCTCATAATCGTCGTGATTATTCAATGATTGATCTAAGATTTGCTTACCGCCCCATTGCGATTAGTGATTACTCTGACATTAGATAGTGCTAAGTAGGGCAGCCTATCGCTTTTCGCATATAGCTTCAGAGCTCTGTCCCTTATATATTTTTTGACCAGATCTATTCTAAGGTCTCTTAGCATGTCATTCGTGTGGATGTACCATGGCACTTTAAAGAGCCTTTGGAGAGCCTGACTTTGAGCAGTTTTTTAATCAGTGTAGATGTATTTAAAGATTTTTAAACAAAATTTTAATTTTTGTGTAATAATTAATAAAATAAAATTTTTCTCTACCCTTATTATCTTTCTATTTTAGGTGCAACGTATCCTAGTGGCACTTCTAACAAATGCAATTATATTGTCCTGTCGTTTTGAAGGAACGCATTTATGGTGAAGCGCTGTCATGTTGCATAGTAATTTGCATATCTCAGCAGTCGCAACGACAAATGAGTTAAAAAATGGCGAACGTTTTTATTAAAAACAGGACACTTCAACTAATGTTGCAAGTGTGTTTGTGTGTGTGTGTGCGTGTGTATCTGTGTGTGTTTACTTTAATAATCACACATCCTTACGAACACTTTGTGGGGAATCATTTCGGTGCTGTGTGAAACTGTTCGCAACATGCAAGTTAACACCCTGTATTACTATAACGGCACTTTGCCGTTACACATAATTTTTGTATCTCAAGTATGCGCATCTAAGAATTGCGCATTAAGATATTTCATAACGCCTACGCGCGTTTGTATATTTAATTTCAGTCAGGCTTACTGCCTGCACTTCTTATGGCAACAATGTTGCAAAAGAAAACAAAATTGTTTTCCTTTAAGACGCAACTATGTTGTGCAAAACAGATCAAGTATCATTTGAAATACTTGATCGATGAATTGTTCAATCATTATTGGACAAAGATATCGTCATCTGGCTACTGACGCCAAAGCTAAAGACGCTGACGAGGTGCTTTAGCAAATAGAAGCTCCAATCCTATTGGATGGAGAAAAGACGCTTCTAGAAAATTCTTAGGAATTTTAGAAGCTTGAATTCAATTGGATAAAATCCAATTTCTGATTTTCAATAACGACTTCAGGCATCAAAGGAAAAACTTTGAATAGTCAGTCGTTATAAAGGAATGAAACAAAACGGTTAAGCCTTAGCAAAGGTTAAACTAAAATAGTCGTTATCCAAAGTCTTTGGTCGGTCTTGCGGTCTTGAAACAAAAAGTTAATTATATTTTTAAAAACAACCGATATTCAACAAATATAATAGTTAAAATATGTCACAAAAATTGTAATTAAATAAATTAATTAAATATAATAAATAAAGTATATTTTTTAAAAAACTAAACAAAGAACCCGAACATTAATTGGCGCCCAACGTGGGGCTCGCGATTATAAAAAAATCTCTAATAATAAAATACGAGATTTCGCGAGTTTTAAAAACACACAGTGAACTCACGCAAATGTGAAAAAACGAGTGGCTCGCTTTAATAAAAATATCCCTAATATTAGAAAACGAGATTTTGCGAGCAAAAATTTTTAATGTGTAAATTTTTTTAAAAAAAATAATATAAAAATATTCGGAAATTAATTGGCACTCAACAACTGTTGGGCTCGCGAATAAAAAAAAAATAATAATAAATCTCAAAATAAAATACGAGATTTCGTGAGCAGAAAATTTTTGAATGTGCAAAATTTTTTTTAAATGGATAAATGTAATTATCCATAAAGTTAATATTAAAAACTGAAAATATTAATTAACAATAGTGATTAATAAGAACAGCAGTTAATAGTTAAAATTAACCAATTAATTTTGAAAAAAAGTATTTCCAAGACAATAAATATTGGAAAGTAAATAAGAATTTTATTAAGAAATTTTTTAAAAAAACGAAAAAAAAAAATTGTGTTACTTTAAAACACGTGTAATAACAACTACAAAAAATATTAGCAATCTTTGGACAAACCATGTCAAGAATCCAACAATCAGCGGCCGAACGTACTGAACGACGGCCAGATGCTGAAGAGGAAAATATTTTAAACAGACTGAGAGAACGCACCGCATCAATTAAAGCTCATATACACCTAGACAGCATCTATGGTGTAGAAGGTGAACGGAACACTTCACCATTAAGCCCAAGTGTTTCCAGATTTTTTGAAGAATTCGCTACCAGAAGTCAACGCGACAGCAATCAATAACTTCTCTACAATTGATACAGAAGGTATTTCTTTACTTATGCTATTTATTAAAAATCAATGTACATAAATATATATTTATTAATGCATTAAAAACATACAAATAAATAAAAATAAATTTTTCATATTTAATAACAATTATATATACAAATAATATATTCTCTATCAGACAAGAAAGGTCTGTAAAATTTTTATAAATATAATAAATAATCCTGGAGGAACTAATAAAGAATTTCTCCAAAATGGCCACAAACACTACACCATCTACTACAATAACTCAAGAGACGATCAGCAGATTGATCTCTGTTAATCTATTATCCCTTAGGGAAGAAGTTAGGAGTTTGAAAAGTCAAATTCAAACACTGACTGGTACAAATACCGTAGTGGAATACGAACCACAGACAATAGACGAGACAATAACGTGCGACGAAAGTCTAGACGTAATAAAATCCATTCCAGAATTTACTGGAAATCAAAACTCTTACGTTAGTTGGAGAGAAGCCGCTCACAATTGCATGAGCCTCTACACCAGAGGTAGCCGAAAATATTTTGCTGCCCTCACAATATTAAGGAACAAAATAGTTCATCAAGGAAACGATGTACTAACCAATCATGGAACTGTCCTTAACTATGACGCCATTATAAGCAGACTTGATTTTGCTTATGCTGACAAGCGCCCAATCCACGTCATTGAACAGGAAATGAGTATCCTTAGGCAAGGCTCATCCACTGTCCTTGACTATTATAATCTGGTTAATAAAAAATTAACCCTTTTGATAAACAAAACAATAATGACTCACGGTAATGACTCGTCCATTACTCGTGAATTAAATAACAAAAATCGTCAGAACGCCTTGAGAGTGTTCATTACTGGGCTACACGCTCCATTAAATGATATATTATTTTCCCTTTCACCTACAGATTTACCTAACGCTCTAGCCAAAGCTCAGGAGTTAGAATCCAATAATTTGCGTGCAAAATTCGCATTCCAATTCTCTGATCAGAGAAAAACTCTTAATCAAAATAATTTCTCCAATAACTTGCGCTTTAATCGCGCAAATGTAAACAAGCCCAGGCAAAATAATTTTCCTAAGCCTGAACCAATGGATGTTGATACATCCATACAACAAAGGCCACATCCTCAAAACAGACAGATACCACAGTTTCGAGGAAACAATAACAATTTCTGGAATCCAAATGGATCACCACAAAATCAGGGAAGGATGCAACGACCCTTCAACAATTTAAAGCATCGTCGCGAAAATAGCGAAAATAGCAATCAACCGCAGGCAAAGGCCCAGCGAGTTAATAATTTAAATGAGAACCATTTTTTAGGTCCAATATCGGACTCCCTTTCATTTACAGAAGGGACAAAGCAATAAATAGAAACCTCCAAATACTAATAGATACAGGTGCTACGGCTTGTTATATCAAAGCCGGTATCTATAAAAATAAACAAAAACTAAGCATAAAAAAAAGAGTAAAAACCATTAATGGCTATACAATTATAAGCCATTATCATATTGTTCATCTATTTGGACATAAACAATTATTTTACGAGATAAAAAATCTCGAATCTGATTTTTTAATAGGTTACAATTTTTTAAAAAAAATAAAAGCAACCATTGACATTGAGCAAGGCTTGCTCAAATATGAAGGAGGTCTAGAAAAAATATATGACAGCAATACAAAAAGAGGCCAACAAGAACCAACGACTCAAACAAAAAATTATATAGAAAACTATATAAAAATACCCCCTTGGGATAAAGAATATCCTAAGGCGCCAGCCGAAGATAATACCGGCAAGAATAAAAAATTAACGACTCAAACAGAAAATTATATAGAAGAATATATAAAAATACCCCCTTGGGATAAAGAATATCCTAAGGCGCCAGCCGAAGATAATACCGGCAAAAATAAAAAATTAAATAAAATTAAAAATTCAAGTAAATTGAATAATATTTCGGGAAAAATAAATCCTGAAAAGCCAGCCGAAGGTAATACCGGCAAAAATGAAAATATAAATGGGGAACAGTGTCGTTTACCCTTAACAAATAATATTAAAGAGAGTTCAGAAGATGATATTTCTGAACCATATTCTCAAGATACCTTAATGGAAACTTCCACATTAGGATCTTTAAATGTACGGATAAAAGATAATATCACGTACAACGAAAGTGAGAGATACTTAGGGGATATAAGGAAAAAGGTTAGGCTTGAAGCCACCTTAAAAAATAAAATAAATAAACTTCATTCTAAAATAAATATGGAATTACCATTCAGAACCGATATAAGGGCTGAAATCAGAACTGAATCTGATTCTCCTATCTGGAGCAAGCAGTACCCTTACCCATTCTCTGTCAATTCATTTGTAAATGAAGAGATTTCAAGAATGTTGGAATCCAACATTATTCAAGCTAGTAATAGTCCATATAATTCTCCAATATGGGTCGTATCCAAAAAAGGACAAAATCCTGATGGTACCCCAAAACATAGACTAGTTATTGATTTTAAAAAACTGAATGATCAAACCATTCCTGATAGGTATCCAATCCCTGATACCAGTATAATTTTATCAAATCTTGGGAAAGCCAAGTACTTTTCTACAATAGACTTAGAGTCAGGTTTTCATCAAATACTGATGAATGAAAAAGATATTGAAAAAACTGCTTTTTCAATAAATAATGGCAAGTATGAATTCCTCAGAATGCCATTCGGTTTAAAAAATGGTCCACGCATATTTCAGAGAGCTATGGACGACATCCTGCGCTCATATATTGGCAAAATATGTCACGTCTACATGGACGATATAATTGTATTTTCTGCAGATCTAGATCAACATCGTAGAGATTTAGAACTTATTATAGAAATACTGCACGAAGCAAATATGAAGATTTCCCTTGAGAAATCAAAGTTTTTTAAAACCGAAATTGAATTTTTAGGATATATGGTCGCTCATAAAACCATTAAAACCGACCCAAATAAAGTAGAAACTATTCTAAAATATCCTGCTCCACGCAATATCAAAGAATTGCGAAGTTTTCTCGGACTAACCGGCTATTATAGAAAATTTATAAAGGATTATGCAAAAATTGCTAAACCTTTAACTATCCTACTCTCTGGAGGAAATGGTAAAATCTCCAAACATATGTCTAGTAAGGTTCTTATAGAATTGAATGAAGAAGCCCTTGAATCATTTAACCTTTTAAGGGAATATTTACTAAATCAAATTGAGCTCACGCAGCCAGATTATTCTAAAAAGTTTGTTCTAAATACCGATGCTTCTAATATAGCAATCGGAGCGGTTTTATCTCAGGATTCAAAACCAATAACATTTGTTTCTAAAACTTTAAATAAAACAGAACGAAATTATGCGACTAACGAAAAAGAATTATTTGCAATCGTTTGGTCGTTGAAGAATTTACGAAACTATTTGTATGGCGTAACAAATCTAGAGATCCATACGGATCATCAACCATTATCGTTTGCAATTTCAAATCGCAACCCTAATTCCAAAATGAAGAGGTGGCATGCTTTCATCGAAGAGTTTTCTCCAAAAATCATTTATAAGCAAGGACACACCAATGTAGTGGCGGACGCCTTATCAAGGATTGAACTACACAATCTAACGGATGAATCCATAAGCGATGATAATGAAGATGTCGACAATGCTAGTCAACATTCAGCTCCTAGTAGCGATAACGTCTACATTGAGGAGACTAAAAAACCACTAAACATGTTTAAACAACAATTAATATTATCCAAAAATAGATTCACAGTACATGAATCTATCAAAACATTTGATAAAACACGTCATATAATCGAATTTGATACAGTAGAAAACTTAATAGCAATACTGAAAGAATATCTTCAACCAAAATTGGTTACGGCAATTTATTGTACTCCTGAAGACCTATATGAAATAAAGGTCATGCTTAAGCAAACTTTTAGTAATAAATTTTTGCATACTAAACACTTTCCTATTGACATTCCAAATAGGGATGATCAAAGTATTATAATAGAACAAATACATATTAGAGCTCATCGTAGTTATGATGAGAATATTAAACAAATAACTGCCATGTACTATTGGCCTGAAATGTTTAAACAATTACGAGAATATTGTAGAAACTGCGTGATATGCAATACTAATAAATACGATAGGCATCCACAGAAGATACCTATAAAGGAAGCTCCAATTCCAACAAAAGTAGGAGAAAACCTACATATAGATATATTCTACGCTCAAAAATTAAAATTTATTACATGCTTGGACTCTTACTCAAAGTTTTTAATTATAAAAACCATAGAGAACAAATTTAATTTAGATGAAAAAATTCTAGAAATATTACAAACATTCCCAGAAGCTAAACATATTACTCTGGATAATGAACCAAGCTTGAGCACCCCTCAGTTCAAATCTCTCATGCAAAGGATGAATATACTTCTTTACTACTGTGATCCCCGTCACAGCACAACAAATGGACAAGTGGAAAGAGTCCACTCAACAATTGTTGAGATTGGCAGATGTATTAAACAAGAATATAATCTTGTAAATGACCTAGAAGTCATATTGAGATCTGCCCAACAATATAACAAAACAATCCACACAATCATAAAAGAAAGACCAAATGATGTCTTCTTTAACAAAACTAATCATGAACATATTCATGAAAAATTGAAAACGGCACAAGCACGAATGCTAAAATGCCATAATAAAAATCGCTTAGATAAAAGCTTTGATGTAGGCCAGGTCATATATGAAAGAATTATTGGTGAACGAAATAAGTTACAACCAAGATTTAAAAGACAAACAGTAAAAGAAGACCTTGGTAATAAAATTAGAATAAATAATAGGAATAGAATTATTCATAAGGATAATATAAAAAATAAATTTATATAAAATAAATCCTTTTTTATTTCAGCATGTTTGTATATATCAAACTAATTATACTGATATTATCAGTAAATGGAGAAATAATAGACTATACTAGGGATAATTACATATTAATAAAAAATAATGACGCCTTGACATATTATAATTACAGTGACATTCTACACGTCACTAACTTAACCTATTATAGAGACATTCTAAGTGACGAAAAGCAATTTTTCGAAATTGAAAAGAAAAAACATTCTTACAACCAAGCAGAATTTATTGACGTAGAAATGGAAATAGAACTAGTAGAAACTTTACTTAGTCAACTCGAGAATAAAAGATTCAAAAGAGGAATAAATGAATTAGGCACCGTCTGGAAATGGATAACGGGAACCCCCGACCATGACGACTTTGTACAAATAACAAGTAAAATAAATGACCTAATCATAAACAATAATAAACAATATTCTACGAATTCAGAATTGTTTAAAACAATTCGAAGGTTAACTCAAACGGTGGATACATTAACAGGACACGTATATCAAAAAATTGTGCGAAGGCACAGACTAAAAATCATAATAACTGAATTACAAAATACTATTCAGACAATAGCTTTAGCAAAAGCAAACATTTTATATCCATCCGTGTTACACCTTGAAGAAATTAAAGATATACTTCAACATGAATATAAACAAATTTCTATAATCAATCTGCTGGACGTCTCTACTTTCAAAATTGTCCAAAAAAATTCATTAATAATAATATATATCAAGTATCCTCTGATAACTGATAAATGTATTCTTTTCGAAACAAGGCCTATATTCCAGTCTGATGGAAAGTTAATTATCCCAAACGAAATAATAAAATGTCAAAGTATCTACTATAATATTGATAATTGTAAAGTAGAACTAAAAAATATATATTGTAAAATAAATAATGTAAATAATTGTCTTTCTGATATTTTAAACAAAAGACAAACAAATTGTAAGAAATCTAAAGAAAAAAATAAAAATATAGATATAATAAAAGAAGGGGCAATACTTCTTACCGGAAATCACTCTGTTAATAATAATAATATTTCCGGAACTTACTTAATTACTTTTAATGATACAATAAACATAGATAATGTTATATATGAAAACACAGAAAATAAAATAAATTTATACATTTTGAACCATTATTTTAACGATTTTAATGTCACTGAATATGTTGATTCAAGTGAACAAGAAATTAAATTAAATAACAGAGATTTAATTAATATATTAAAAAATGATTATAATGAAAGCCCCATTTCTTTATCTACATTATCAATTGTAATAATATTAGTTATTATATATAGTAGCTATAAATGCTACAACTATTTTAAAATCAAACCGAAGACGACAACAGTTGATAAGGATCAAGACATTGTATTCAATGCCTTAGATCAAC
>NC_051846.1:133587785-133599820 GCF_002237135.1 Teleopsis dalmanni | reverse complement strand
ACAGAGGTTGAACTCAAAAGAGCAGCAATGACCTTAAAAAATAACAAAGCTCTAGGACCTGATGGTATCCCGACTGATATAACACACATTAATATACCTATATAACACATTAACACTGCAATTGTCAAATCCATATGACGTTTATGAAGTACCAACTTTTAAAAGACTATATGTAAATTTTACACGATATTTCGATTAGTCAGAAAAAATGACAGCCATTAGTGACAGCCATTTAGGTGAAGCTACTTTTGTTATTTTCAAAATAATGGATTCAAAACAATTTCGTGTGTTAATTTAACAGATCATTGCTTCTTGATGAAAAAAATACTATGCAAGCTCAGTAATGGCTCCAAAAGTGTTATCCGGACTCTGGTCCATCAAAAAGAACCATTTGTTCGTACGGACACCAATGATAGTGACGTTCTAATCGTTCAATTGAGGTAGTTACTCCAGAAAACATCATAAAAGTCCAGAAATTGGTTATATCTAATCGTAAACTGAAATATCTCAGACAGTATGTTAACAATTATGCATGACCATTTGATCATGAGAAAGCTCTTTTCAAAGGGGTTGCCGCGTTTACTCACAGTCGATCAAAACAACAACGTGTCGATGATTCAGAGCTGTGTTTGACCATGTTTACAAGTAATAAATCAGATTTTTTCGCATCGATATGTGAGAATGGATGAAACATGGATCCATTACTTCACTTCGGAATCAAAGCGATCATCATCTGAGTCGATTGCAGCCGGTTAACCACGGTTAACCGAAGCGTCCAAAGGTACAACAGTCAGTTGGGAAGGTTATGGCTTCAGTATTTTGGGATGCATATGGTATAATCTTCATTGACTATCTCGAAAAGGGAAAAACCATCAATAGTAACTACTACAAGGCATTAATGGATCGTTTGAAAGCAGAAATTGTGAAAAAACGACCACATATGGCGAAGAAAAAAATTTTGTTTCACCAAGACAATGTACCATGTCACAAGTCAATAAAAACGATGGCAAAATTGCAGGAATTGCACGAATTACACTTCGAATTGCTTCCTCATCCACCTTATAGTCCAGATCTGGCTACTGGGTATTCGCTGATCGCAAAAAAATGCTCGCCGGTACGAAATCATCTCAAATGAAGAAATAATTGCTGAAACTGAAGCCTATTTTGAGGTAAAAGACATATTCTTCTACAAGCATGGCATCGAGAAGTTAGAGAAGCGTTGGAATGATTGCATTGTGCTTGAAGGAATATTATTGATTAAAATCGATTTTTGGCAGAAAATATTTGATTTTTTTAGTTAGTCACAAGATTTATTGAATGATATGTTATTCAAGATTATTGCAAATGAGAGGCAAATGCCTGCTTGAAAGAGGTAATTTTCCAACAGTATGAAAAAAGCAACACCTGACATTGGTGTTATAAGCAAGAGAAATGGAAATCCGGAGTTACTAGATGCATTCCGGCCACTTTGCATGTTGAACACTGGAGGGAAGTTGTTGAAACGCTTAATAAAGTGTGGACTCGGAACTGCCATAGAGAAAGTTGGTGGGCTGCCGTCATCACGGCTTCAGAACAAGCCAATCTACATTAGAAGCTATTCAAGACATTAATAGCACATTAAAATCGATGCAGACTGAGACGAACGAAGAACAACAAAATCTTTTTAATGGAAAACCAACATAGTCACTATTGTGACGACATGGTGACGATGTGTAAGGCATTTTTAAACCTCCTCTCCGCCAAAAAAAAAGAAACAAAAAAAACATTCGACCGGTCATTAAATATTTTTAAAAGCACCACATCCTATAAATTTAATATTCCATTACTTTTCTCTATTTTTTCTAGTTACGTAAACTACTGGTTCGTAATATAATTTGAAATCATGTTTATTCGATAATAAAGTAGAACCATGTAAAGCAGACCATATATTGAATAAAATTTAATTTTATTTACAATTTTATTTTATTTATTTTATTTTAAATTTTATTAATTAAAAATAGACTTCAAAAAGTTTACTCAGGTCATATACAAACAATATACACACAACAAAATTATGGTATAATATAAAACTTATGATCTCATGCGAATTTTCAATTCGGGTTCCTGTACATATTTTAATGCTATTTGAGTCGTAAATCTGAGGTTCTCGAATTTAAAGTCTGTTTCAAATTTAAAGTTCCGAATAAGTCCACTTAATATGATTTTCATTGAGAACATTGCATATCGCGATCCTGTAAGCAACACATAATAAACTAATCTACATGTACATTTAAATTAGTTATGTAGGGGTTTACCTATGCAATTCCTTTTACCTCTTGAGAATGGAATAAATGCACATTTTTGAGCTTCTCCGAAGTTTTCAGCTGAAAAATGATCTGGATCAAACTTATTTGCATTTGGACCCCAAATATCGGTTCGTCGATGAAGATGTAGTATTGAGATTATAATTTGTATATTTTTGGGAAATACATCTTTACCAACTTGTGTATCTTTTGTAACATGACGTCCGATTATTGGAATAGGTGGAGCAAGGCGAAGCGTTTCATTTATTACACAATCCAAATATTGTAACTGATCTAACTGATCAAGCTCAGCATTAAAGTTTTTCTCAGGAAATACGTCTAAAACTTCCTCAAAAAGTCGCTGTTGGATTTCCGGGTGCATGGCCAACATAACAAGAACAGAATAAATGCCATTAGCTGTAGTCCCAAATGCCTACAATCAATGAAGAATTGTAAATATATTAAATATAAATACTTTATGTGTACTCACTGCTGCAACAATTATATTTGATTCACTTATTATATCATTCCATGTGAATAGTTGCTGTTTGTATAGTTTTATTGCTTGATCAATAAATATTTTTGGCTCCTTTTTTATAGAAAGTTCTGCAAGATCATCTTCGTTATTAGTGAATTCATTTTCTTCGTTTGTAAGCAAGAAATCCTCATTACTGGACATGTCATCTTTAGTATTTGTTATACTCTTTTCTGCATTAGCAGTTTTAGAAAGTTTTTTGAGAATCAACTGTAACATTTTAAGCAAGTTTTATATTTTCTGTGAAGGAATTAGAATAAATACTAACATCTTCGACGAACTGGTATGAAAATTTCTTAGCGTTTCTAAATTTCGAAAACAACTCCATTATGAAACCGAGTTTCATAAACGAAAGTATCGTATGAATTATTGTATATTCCAGTATGCTGCACATATGAAATGAATTTATTTCTATATATATATACTATTTAATTACTTAAATGACTTACACACAATAATGTTTGGCCACATCATTCGAAATCTGGTTACCTTTGTGCATGTACTTGCCCATAGTTGTTTCTGAAGTCAAATGGTTTATTTAATCATCGTTTTCTAATGTCAATAGTTCAATAGTTTTATACCTGCAGTTAATGTTAAAGTCATTGTTTGTATAGCATTGGGTAAATTATGTTCCTTATTGTCTACCAGTTCGCTACACTTTTCAATTATATTATTCTTAGCTTTATTAAAAATTGGAAAGAAACTCAGAAGCACTTTATTTGCAAAGGCAGGATTTATCAGTTTGCGATTCTTCGACCATTTATCAACTTTGGAAAAAAATAACTTTTAACATTTTAAAATACTTTACAATAGTAGTACCTCTACTAGCAACAAGACCGCCTTTAAAGGAACATCGAATAGAATGATAAGTACTTTCGGATTTGTTAAGAAGCTCTGGAGACCCTAAAACATTTGTAATAATCTCTGGATCTGCAGTCAGTATGATTGGAAACCATCCAATCCACAAACAAACAGTATAACTTTTACAATATTTAAAAATATAATTAAGTCTTGATGTTAAATCTTCAAAAAGGAGAAGATTCATTCATTAAATCAATTTAGTTTTCTATTAATATTTTTTACTCACTGTCCAAGCTCCGCATTCCGTATAAGGAACCAATTACAGGAAAACCATATAATACCGGGAAACTTAAACCGTATTTATAAATGTTTCTTCGCGTCCATATCCAATGAATCCACAATATGATAAAACCGGCCAGAAAAACGGAATTAAGAACTTTATAATTTTCCAGTGATTCCATATTTAGTGATAGCTAAACAGACATCTATTCCCTCGAGTGAAAATAGAATAATAATCCACATCATACTCTGTTACTTATATTATATTCGAAAAATACTGATTTAATGAGTTTTTTCGTTTAAAAAACAAGGGATGACATTTAGCGGCATCATAAGTACTATATAATTATTTGTTATTATTATAATTAATTAATTAAAAAATTAATCTATGATAGTAATTTTATACATAATCATTATAAAATACGAGGTGATTGTGAAGGAAAATAAAATAATTAGTTAATATACTGAGTTATATTACGCACATATAGATTAAATTTTATTGCAAACTACTAAACAAAAAATAAGCACAAAAAAGTTTAATATACGTTCCTAATGTACATTATTAAGACCTCAGCATAATCATAATGGAAGTCGAAAGGAATAACTTTTTTAATAAAATTACATTTAGATTTGTTCAGTGTATCGTATTTTAACACAAAATCTTAAATTCGTAGGCGTAGGTATGTTAGTATTGTCAAGTTTTAATTTCTTGTTGAAATTTATTCAAACTAAATCCAATATTTAATCAACATCGGTGAATAAATTAAAAAATGGTGCGCCCATAAGCTTAAGTTTTTATCAGGATAAACCAGTGACACACCAGTAGGTCTCGAGATCTTATAAATACGGTATACAATAGTTTCGACAGAACAATCCCAACTAAGTTCCATGTCATTCTATAATCTAGAGCATTATTACCGTATATACTTCCAATCTGAATGTAGCGAAAAGAGTGATTTAATATATCATAAAAATGTGGTTAGCGTTGATTGAGAGGAAGGAAAGCATTTTATTTATTATTATACTACCATTTTAAAACAATAACACAATAATTTTATTAGTGCTAAACTGTGATTTAATAGTGAACTTTCTTGTAATCCAGGTAAAGGAACTCTATCCATTCTTATGAACAGCATGAAAAAAAAAAGACAACTCTATTGGGAAAGGCTGGCTATCGTCCAGCAAATCCTTAAAAAGGTTCATCAAGACATTTTTTTTAGTACAATTAGTAGTACTAATTCTCTGGATTTTCACCGGTGTAATATGTTGTTAGTATTGAAAGAGTACAATCAGTTCTAAGTCTTTGCCATACTATTTTCTAAATAAAGAATTGTGAGTTAATTTTTTTAACCAGAACACGATAATCATATGAAATATATTTATTCCAAGTGACTTTCTGTTTTATACAGAAGTAATGTTTCAAATGTTGGATTTAATACTAGACTTTATTATATTTCATATCAGTTGTAGCTCAAAGGCTGTTCATTAAGATGAGTGTCGTCGATTAATTATGTATAGTGCTTGATTTTATATCATATCAAATATAAAATTACTGAAGAAGCAAAAAGAAGTAGCTTAGACTCTGCTCAATATCATAATTGAAGCCGACAGCAATAGTCGATTTAAGATATTCGACTATTAACTACAACAATCAGAGCAACTGTGCTGGCAGTTGAAGCAATAGTCCAAGCAGTAGTCGTAGCAATAGTAGAATCAATAGTCGAAGCAATAGTTAATATAATGACTGCAAGTAACTGCGGAATGTACGAGTATGTAGATATACCTCATTTGATTGCGTACAATCGGCACATAGCAAAATATGTACATCTGTTTTGTTATGTGCAGTTACTAACAACAGTTCTGTTCGTTATCATAACAAATTAAAAAAAAAATCTCTATAATTATTACAATTATAATTTAAATTTTTGTTTTTATATAACATGTAAAGTATGAATTATATTAATGAGTAAAATGTACTATTAGTTTTTTAATGAAAAATAATAGGAAAAGTACAATTTTATAGTACTTTAAAAACATTATTAAAAACTAAATAAATTAAAAAATTACTAAATAATAGTATAATGCAATTAAAAATTTATAAAAAATATTAATATTGTTAAATCCCAATAAGTAGTTATTAATTAATTCTATGATTTGCGTTCTCAATTCAATCATTAAATCAATTATACTGGAACTTATGTAAATAAATAATTTATGTCTTTATTTATGGATATATATACTTTAGAAATGAAAAATTATTATTAATTTAAAATTTTATTTGTTAATGGATCTATTGTTTTACAAGTCTTTAGTTAAAACGCATTCACCAAATTCAAACAACGGCATATCATCAGTCTGTTGGTCCAAAAATAGTGGATTTAGTTTAACCATCAGAATGTTTTCCAAAGTTTCATGATTAAGACGATTCCGTTGATCAGTTAAGATCAATCTGAGTGACGAATAAGCACGCTCTATTGTAACCTTAAATGTAAACGACATTAATTTTATTATTTATATCGTGCTAAATGAATATATTAGCTATTAGTTAAGCAATGCAAATAGTCAAGCAATTTTACTCGCCTACACTGAATTCGTTGCTCTCTATTAAATTTGCACTCTTTTTTTCAACGTTTTCCGACATTAAGAAAAGTTTTGATCATGGCACCACGATAACTAATTATTAATTGAAAATTAATAATTTTTAATTTCTAAAGTATATACAATATTGAAGCAATCCATTACCGTCGTTAAAAAATGGATTTAATAAATAATTCGTGAAAAAGGCTAGGAAAAGGAAAACCGACAAACGAAACAACTACAGCCAACTCGGAGACTCTACACAAACAGCTGCCAGTAAAAACGATCTAAAAGAGATGCACAAAATAATAAGGGAAATAAGCGGATTAAACACATTCAAGACATCACCAATTGAGAACGAGAGCGAGGAGCTGATCACATCGAATGATGAACAAATTAAACTGTGGAAAGACCCTTTCCTAAAAACTCTTCATGTTGTACAAAACTTACCTACTAATAATCTAAAAGACCAAAGACAGTTTCACCCAACTAGAAGAATCAAAACTGATCCGCCTTCATTTGAAGATATATGCTCAGCCCTTAAATCGCTTTGATTAAGAGCGTGAAAGCAAGCGGTTGTGATAATTTACCTGTCGAGCTCTTTAAAAATAACCACCAAACAATGACAGAGCTCTTATGTGAATGGTTTAGCAATATATAAGAAAGTGAAGAGATACCGAGTCAGTAGAAAGAGGCAACAATTGTTAAAATCCTGAAAAAGGGGAATTTAATTTTCACGAAAGCGTGAAAACTGGAAAGGCATCTGAATCTTATCTGCCGTCATAAAAATATTTGCTGTGATAATATTAAATCACATTGCGGAACATTTAAATAAGACAATAAAACCGCCGCAAGTAGGGTTTCGCCCGGGTCAATCATACGCGGATCACATCAACACGTTAAGAATAACTATCTGCTGAGGCGAACTCTCCTTAATACATTGCATTATAGGATTTTGAAAAAGGGTGTCCCAGAAAAGATCGTAAGCTTTATTAAAAAGCTTTATCACAAGCGCAACAATTTGGATTAACTCAATGCAACTCAATGTAAGCAACGAAAGTAGTTTCTCCAATGATTATGAACAAATTGAGGATGTTGCTGAATTTGAATATTTGGAAAGCCACTTAACAACTACAGCGACGCACGCGGTGATATTGAAAAAAGAATCAAGAAAGCAAAATATAAATGATAACTGATGGAAAATTAGATGAAGGGTATTTCTTCATAAAGTGGGGTGATGGAATACTTGTGTGCGAAGTAAATAGCAACATTTTGAAGAAAAACAAACTAAATAACAGATTTTGACATATCAATTTTTTAATACTATTATTACATTTTCCAAATATATTGAAATTATTAATAATTTAATATAACTATATTATGGAAAACTTTTTCCTCACTTATTCGCTTTTTTCTCACTTTCAAGTCTCTGCGATACTATTTCCAGAGTAAAGAACTTGCGATCATATGTACAAGTTGTTTCTTTAACTACTATATGATATTTATGTACAATACATTGATGTAGTTATTCTTAAAAAGTGTTTTTTTTTTCTTTTTTTTTTTTTGGTTAAGAAACAATATTTCACATATAAGGTACATTCAATATCCGTTATGGAATTGGAAATCTTAATATTGTACCTTAATGGCTGTTGATTGAGATCACTGTCGTCGGTTAGATATGTAGAATTCTTGACTACATATATTATCAGACGAAGAAATAATTACAATTATCTACACTTTTCGAATCGAAATTTTATGGAATATATACATATTTTGTATATTTTCCGAATAAATTTGAAGTTCCAAATTTCTCGGAAGTGACACCCCGTATTAGAAATAAATGTTAGGTGAAAATAGTGCTAGTATATATCAGAATAATGCTAATTTAGTAAATTTTTATACTTGATTGCAGATATTTTAATATAAACTCTTATACTCTTACCTTATATTCCTTATTAAAACATTGGTAGGCAAGAGAATTAGCCACTTATCGAGTTAAAAGTTTTAAAAAAGTGGTGTATATACAAAACGTTTTCAGTTTGAAAAATTTTTATACTATAAAACTTAATTACCAGAAAGAGTTTAAATAACATTCCAACATTTCTATGATTCTTTACAATTTTCAAATCTTTTTCATTTCTCATATGTAGCATATATCTTTCTTTTACATGTTTTATTTTTATAGTGAAATAAAATACACAATAATTATATTAATGTTCATAAAACTAAATATATTGAATAAATAATGCGTATGCTATTTGAATTTAATTTTGGGTATAGTTCCGCCTTGACAACAGCACATTGCAGATAGTTCACAGTTTATTCACCTCTCATGAAATAAGAGAACCAGATGAAGAAATAGCACATATTTCACATATTTCCTTCCCTGTATGCACAGAGGTTGAACTCAAAAGAGTAGCAATGACCTTAAAAAATAACAAAGCTCTAGGACCTGATGGTATCCCGACTGATATAACACACATTAATATACCTATATAACACATTAACACTGCAATTGTCAAATCCATATGACGTTTATGAAGTACCAACTTTTAAAAGACTATATGTAAATTTTACACGATATTTCGATTAGTCAGAAAAAATGACAGCCATTAGTGACAGCCATTTAGGTGAAGCTACTTTTGTTATTTTCAAAATAATGGATTCAAAACAATTTCGTGTGTTAATTTAACAGATCATTGCTTCTTGATGAAAAAAATACTATGCAAGCTCAGTAATGGCTCCAAAAGTGTTATCCGGACTCTGGTCCATCAAAAAGAACCATTTGTTCGTACGGACACCAATGATAGTGACGTTCTAATCGTTCAATTGAGGTAGTTACTCCAGAAAACATCATAAAAGTCCAGAAATTGGTTATATCTAATCGTAAACTGAAATATCTCAGACAGTATGTTAACAATTATGCATGACCATTTGATCATGAGAAAGCTCTTTTCAAAGGGGTTGCCGCGTTTACTCACAGTCGATCAAAACAACAACGTGTCGATGATTCAGAGCTGTGTTTGACCATGTTTACAAGTAATAAATCAGATTTTTTCGCATCGATATGTGAGAATGGATGAAACATGGATCCATTACTTCACTTCGGAATCAAAGCGATCATCATCTGAGTCGATTGCAGCCGGTTAACCACGGTTAACCGAAGCGTCCAAAGGTACAACAGTCAGTTGGGAAGGTTATGGCTTCAGTATTTTGGGATGCATATGGTATAATCTTCATTGACTATCTCGAAAAGGGAAAAACCATCAATAGTAACTACTACAAGGCATTAATGGATCGTTTGAAAGCAGAAATTGTGAAAAAACGACCACATATGGCGAAGAAAAAAATTTTGTTTCACCAAGACAATATACCATGTCACAAGTCAATAAAAACGATGGCAAAATTGCACGAATTGCACGAATTACACTTCGAATTGCTTCCTCATCCACCGTATAGTCCAGATCTGGCTACCGGCTATTCGCTGATCGCAAAAAAATGCTCGCCGGTACGAAATCATCTCAAATGAAGAAATAATTGCTGAAACTGAAGCCTATTTTGAGGTAAAAGACATATTGTTCTACAAGCATGGCATCGAGAAGTTAGAGAAGCGTTGGAATGATTGCATTGCCCTTGAAGGAATATTATTGATTAAAATCGATTTTTGGCAGAAAATATTTGATTTTCTTAGTTAGTCACAAGATTTATTGAATGATATGTTATTCAAGATTATTGCAAATGAGAAGCCTAATATTCTTCTTAAAATGCTTGAAAGAGGTAATTTTCCAACAGTATGAAAAAAGCAACACCTGACATTGGTGCTATAAGCAAGAGAAATGGAAATCCGGAGTTACTAGATGCATACCGGCCACTTTGCATGTTGAACACTGGAGGGAAGTGGTTGAAACGCTTAATAAAGTGTAGACTCGGAACTGCCATAGAGAAAGTTGGTGGGCTGTCGTCATCACGGCTTCAGAACAAGCCAATCTACATTAGAAGCTATTCAAGACATTAATAGCACATTAAAATCGATGCAGACTGAGACGAACGAAGAACAACAAAATCTTTTTAATGGAAAACCAACATAGTCACTATTGTGACGACATGGTGACGATGCGTAAGGCATTTTTAAACCTCCTCTCCGCCAAAAAAAAACAAACAAAAAAAACATTCCACCGGTCATTAAATATGTTTAAAAGCACCACATCCTATAAATTTAATATTCCATTACTTTTCTCTATTTTTTCTAGTTACGTAAACTACTGGTTCGTAATATAATTTGAAATCATGTTTATTCGATAATAAAGTAGAACCATGTAAAGCAGACCATATATTGAATAAAATTTAATTTTATTTACAATTTTATTTTATTTATTTTATTTTAAATTTTATTAATTAAAAATAGACTTCAAAAAGTTTACTCAGGTCATATACAAACAATATACACACAACAAAATTATGGTATAATATAAAACTTATGATCTCATGCGAATTTTCAATTCGGGTTCCTGTACATATTTTAATGCTATTTGAGTCGTAAATCTGAGGTTCTCGAATTTAAAGTCTGTTTCAAATTTAAAGTTCCGAATAAGTCCACTTAATATGATTTTCATTGAGAACATTGCATATCGCGATCCTGTAAGCAACACATAATAAACTAATCTACATGTACATTTAAATTAGTTATGTAGGGGTTTACCTATGCAATTCCTTTTACCTCTTGAGAATGGAATAAATGCACATTTTTGAGCTTCTCCGAAGTTTTCAGCTGAAAAATGATCTGGATCAAACTTATTTGCATTTGGACCCCAAATATCGGTTCGTCGATGAAGATGTAGTATTGAGATTAGAATTTGTATATTTTTGGGAAATACATCTTTACCAACTTGTGTATCTTTTGTAACATGACGTCCGATTATTGGAACAGGTGGAGTGAGGCGAAGTGTTTCATTTATTACACAATCCAAATATTGTAACTGATCTAACTGATCAAGCTCAGCATTAAAGTTTTTCTCAGGAAATACGTCTAAGACTTCTTCAAAAAGTCGCTGTTGGATTTCCGGGTGCATGGCCAACATAACAAGAACAGAATAAATGCCATTAGCTGTAGTCCCAAATGCCTGTAATCAATGAAGAATTGTAAATATATTAAATATAAATACTTTATGTGTACTCACTGCTGCAACAATTATATTTGATTCACTTATTATATCATTCCATGTGAATAGTTGTTGTTTGTATAGTTTTATTGCTTGATCAATAAATATTTTTGGCTCTTTTTTTATAGAATGGTCTGCAAGATCATTTTCATTATTAGTGAATTCATTTTCTTCGTTTGTAAGCAAGAAATCCTCATTACTGGACATGTCATCTTTAGTATTTGTTATACTCTTTTCTGCAGTAGCAGTTTTAGAAAGTTTTTTGTAAATCAACTGTAACATTATAAGCAATTTTTATCTTTTCTGTGAAGGAATTAGAATAAATACTAACATCTTCGACGAACTGGTATGAAAATTTCTTAGCGTTTCTAAATTTCGAAAACAACTCCATTATGAAACCGA
>NC_051846.1:133570770-133587685 GCF_002237135.1 Teleopsis dalmanni | reverse complement strand
TCGTCACCATGTCGTCGCAATAGTGACTAAGTTGGTCTTCGTTCGTCTCGCTTCGGTTTATTTGTTTCTCTATTTTTTAAAATTTGTCATTTTCTAGATCATATTTTTTCCTTTTGAGTATGATCGTAACAAATCGGTCTATGGCTGTCCAGTTTTCTTGAGACAGCATCGCTTTCGTTTATTTCACCGACTTATGTCTCAAGTGAAGTTCTTGCGGTGTTCCATCTGTTGCATTTGAAGATGGTGTACTTAGCGTTGTTTTCGTCTGCATCTCCGTATATGCATTTTGATTAATTTGTTTTGACAATGCGGAAAAGGTATTTTTGAAAATATCCATGATCAGAAAGAAATTGAGTTAATTAATAGGTTACTTCGCCAGTATTCCTGTCTGACTATTTCACCACATCTGGGTTCAATCTTGCTGTCCATCTTCCTTTCGTTTCTGCATTCCATCTTTGTTGCCACAGTTGTTGAATTTGTAGTTTTACTCCTAGATCATTTAATATTGTGTTTTGGTGCTGCTTATTTTGCCACCGTATTTTCCTTTCTTTGACTCAAATACCGTACGGTATGCCAGATATTTATTCTCACCTTCACTTGACTGAATTGTCAGCAAAAGCTACTAAATGTGAGTCATCTGGCATTTCCATTTTTAGAAATCCGTTGTAATTTAGATTCCAAAGATCAGGTCCAAGTATGGTCCAAGTATGGCTCCTGATGTTATTTGAATTTTCTTTTTACCATCATGTGTCTCGTAGATAAGTTCTCTGTCCTTTAAGTAGCTTTGAAACATTTTCATTAGGTATGCTGGTACACGAAACTAACGTTTGAATACATCAATTATATCACCAGTTGCCAGTTGACACTATTGAAAGCATTTCGGACAGCGAGAATCGCTAACAGAACTATACGTCTGGAGTGATGGTTGGTAGTCTGCATCGATTTTACGGTATTAATAACGTCTTGAATGGCGTCTAATATAGATCGGTTTGCTCTGAACCCGTGATGACGTGACGACAGCCCACCAACTTTCTCTATGGCAGTTCCGAGTCTACACTTTATTAAGCGTTTCAACAACTTCCCTCCAGTGTTCAACATGCAAAGTGGCCGGTATGCATCTAGTAACTCCGGATTTTCCTTTCCCTTGCTTATAACACCAATGTCAGGTGTTGCTTTTTTCATACTGTTGGAAAATTACCTCTTTCAAGCATTTTAAGAAGAATATTAGGCTTCTCATTTGCAATAATCTTGTATAACTTATCACTCAATAAATCTTATGACTAACTAAGAAAAACAAATTTTTTCTGCCAAAAGTCAATTTTACTCAACAAAATAATCTTGTCTTGGTGAAACAAAATTTTTTTCTTTGCCATATGCGGTCGTTATTTCACAAAATCTGCTTTCAAATGATCCAGTTATGCCGCGTAGAAGTTACTTTTGATGGTTTTTCCCTTTTTGGGATAGTCAATAAAGATTATACCATGTGCATCCCAAAATACTGAAGCCATAACTTTCTCAGCTGACTGTTGTGCCTTTGGACGCTTCGGTAGTGGTTCACCGGCTGAAGTCCACTCAGATGATGACCGTTTTGATTCCGGAGTGAAGTGATGGATCCATGTTTCATCCATTGTCACATATCGATGCGAAAAAATGTGATTTATTACGTGTAAAGATGGTCAAACACAGCTCTGAATCATCAACATGTTGTTTTTGATCGACTGTGAGTAAACGCGGCAACCCCTTTGAAAAGAGCTTTCTCATGATCAAATGGTCATGCATAATTGTAAACATACTGTCTGAGATATTTCAGTTTACGATTAGATATAACCAATTTCTGAACTTTAATGATGTTTTCTGGAGTAACTACCTCAATTGAACGATTAGAACGTCACTATTATTGGTGTCCGTACGAACAAATGGTTCTTTTCGATGGACCAGAGTCCGGATAACACTTTTGGAGCCATTACTGAGCTTGCATAGTATTTTTTTCATCAAGAAGCAATGATCTGTTAAATTAACACACGAAATTGTTTTGAATCCATTATTTTGAAAATAACAAAAGTAGCTTCACCTAAATGGCTGTCACTAATGGCTGTCATTTTTTCTGACTAATCGAAATATCATGTAAAATTTACATATAGTCTTTTAAAAGTTGGTACTTCATAAACGTCATATGGATTTGACAATTGCAGTGTTAATGTGTTATATAGGTATATTAATGTGTGTTATATCAGTCGGGATACCATCAGGTCCTAGAGGTTTGTTATTTTTTAAGGTCATTGCTGCTCTTTTGAGTTCAACCTCTGTGCATACAGGGAAGGAAATATGTGAAATATGTGCTATTTCTTCATCTGGTTCTCTTATTTCATGAGAAGTGAATAAACTGTGAACTATCTGCAACGTGCTGTTGTCAAGGCGGAACTATACCCAAAATTAAATTCAAATAGCATAAGCATTATTTATTCAATATATTTAGTTTTATGAACATTAATATAATTATTGTGTATTTTATTTCACTATAAAAATAAAACATGTAAAAGAAAGATATATGCTACATATGAGAAATGAAAAAGATTTGGAAATTGTAAAGAATCATAGAAATGTTGGAATGTTATTTAAACTCTTTCTGGTAATTAAGTTTTATAGTATAAAAATTTTTCAAACTGAAAACGTTTTGTATATACACCACTTTTTTAAAACTTTTAACTCGATAAGTGGCTAATTCTCTTGCCTACCAATGTTTTAATAAGGAATATAAGGTAAGAGTATAAGAGTTTATATTAAAATATCTGCAATCAAGTATAAAAAGTTACTAATTTAGCATTTTTCTACTATATAACAGCACTATCTTCACCTAATATTTATTTCTAATACGGGGTGTCACTTCCGAGAAATTTGGAACTTACTCGTAACTTGAAATTTATATATCAAGTTATATATTTTATAAAATTTCGATTCAAAAAGTATAGGTGATTGTAATAATTTTTACGTCTGGTAATATATATAAACTCACTTAGAACAATGGGATAAATTTCATTGGAGTGAATGTTAGGTGGTTTATTAAGAAAGAATTTAAATAAAATAATTAAAATAATTAATTACATGAAATCAGTTTTTACTTCACAATCAGATAAGACTCTAGTAAAACGTGTTTACCAGAGCTTAAGAGCTCTAGTATGTCACTGTCCTGGGTTATCTAAATATTAACTTAAGCCTTATGTTGCACAAAAGCTGACGTACAAATCGAGTTTGACCAAATAAAAAAGATGTTCCTGACTAAATTGAAATTTTCAGCAAATAGTAGGCATGAATAAATATTGCCCAAACAGATTGAATTCTCTGTAAAGAACCAATTATTGAAAAACCGATAACTGCTGGAAACCCTACTTTCACATGTTTCTTCACGTTCAATAAAGCAATGAAAAAATTAAACCGGCTTTAGGGATTCAAAAATTTCATAATTTTTTAGAAACTGCAGAAGATTGTGTCATGCGATTATTACAAATATATCAATCAATATGTTTTCGATATATTTAACATTTACTTAATAGTTTAATTCATAGTTACCAAAAGAAACCATGCTCTCACAATTTATAATACATTGTAACGAATTTGTCTTTTTCAATTCGTTCCTGATTCTCCCGTTCGTGGCACTGGATTGCCAACAGTTCCACAAATGCCAAAAATAATCACTTCAGTTTATTTGTTAACAACTCCGCCTACTTTATTGGGCATCGACGCTGTTATCTCGTACAAAATAACTGAAACTATACCTCGAACTGCCCACTAACTGACCAAACTTCTATTTTTGAAAGAATATCTCTAACATTAGTTTTCCTTATTCCTGTCAGTTTCTCAAACCAAATTCGTCGCAATATCATCATTTTAACTAATATTATTTTTTTGAAATACATAGTCTTGATATTTTTAAAGCTTTACGAAATTTGAAGAAATAAAGTATAAATTCAGAATACAATATACAACACAATATAAAATATTTTTTTATGATGTGCATTGACAATTATATGTCACCTCACCTCACATTAAATATAATTACAAAAAATCCGATTAAATATAAGAGCACAGGTCAACGCTTAGTTAAATGAGTATCTTTTCAAATTTAATATAAGTAACCTAGTATGATGTAGATAGTTATTCTAGTTTCAGTCGCAGAATTAGCTAAATGGAATTACCAAAACATTGTGAAGTTGTTGAATTTATTTTTGTGGCCGGTTTTATTATTTTGTGGATTCATTGGATATGGACGCGAAGAAACATATACAAATACGGCTTAAGTTTCCCGGTATTATACGGTTTTCCAATAATTGGTTCTTTATACAAAATAAGGGGTGTGAACAGTGAGTATAATTATTAATAAAAAATTATATTAATTTAATGAATGATATATAAAAATTAATTTCATTTTTTAAGACATATCAAGAGATCTTAGTAATATTTTTAAAGATAGTAAAAGTTATACTGTTTGTTTGTGGTTTGGATGGTTTCCAACCATACTGACTGCAGATCCAGAGATTATTACAAATGTTTTGCGCTCTCCAGAGCTTCTTAACAAAGCAGAAAGTATTTATCATCCTATTCGCAGTATCTTTAAGGGAGGTCTTGTTGCAAGTAGAGGTACTACTATAATAAAGTATTTTGAAATCTAAAAGTTAAAAGATATTTTTTTCTATAGTTGATGAATGGTCGAAGAATCGCAAGCTAATAAATCCTGCCTTTGCAAATAAAGTGCTTATGAGTTTTTTTCCAATATTTAATAAAGCTAAGAATAATATAATTGAAAAGTGTAGCGAACTGGTAGACAACAAGGAACATAATTTACTGAATGCTATACAAACAATGACTTTAACAATAACTGCAGGTATAAAACTGTTGAACTATTGACATTAGAAAACGATGATTAAATAAACCATTTGACTTCAGAAACAACTATGGGCAAGTACATGCACAAAGGTAACCAGATTTCGAATGATATAGCCAATAACATGTGTGTGTAAGTTATTTAACTAGACGTATATTGTATTTTTATGGAAATAAATTAATAATAAATAAATAAATAATAAATAAATAAATAATTAATCTCATATGTACAGCATAATGGAATATACTGTAATTAGTATATTACTTTCGTTTATGAACCTCGGTTTCATAATGGAGTTGTTTTCGAAATTTAGAAATGCTAAAAAATATTCATACCAGTTCGTCGAAGATGTTAGTATTTATTATAATTCCTACACAGAAAAGATAAAAATTGCTTAAAATGTTACAGTTGATTCACAAAAAACTTTCTAAAACTACTTATGCAGAAAAAAGTATTACAAATACTAAAGATGACATGTCCAGTAATGAGAATTTCTTGCTTACAAACGAAGAAAATGAATTCACTAATAATGAAGATGATCTTGCAGACCTTTCTATAAAAAAGGAGCCAAACATTTTTATTGATCAAGCAATAAAACTATACAAACAACAACTATTCACATGGAATGATATAATAAGTGAATCAAATACAATTGTTGGTGCAGTGAGTACACGTGAAGTATTTATATTTAATATATTTACAATTCTTCATTGATTGTAGGCATTTGAGACTACAGCTAATGCCATTTATTCTGCTCTTGTTATGTTGGCCATGCACCCGGAAATCCAACAGCGACTTTTTGAGGAAGTTTTAGACGTATTTCCTGAGAAAAACTTTAATGCTGGGCTTGATCAGTTAGATCAGTTACAATATTTGGATTGTGTAATAAATGAAACACTTCGTTTTGCTCCGCCTGTTCCAGTTATAGGCCGTCATGTTACAAAAGATACACAAGTTGGCAAAAATGTATTTCCCAAAAATACACAAATTCTAATCTCAATACTACATCTCCATCGACGAACAGATATTTGGGGTTCAAATGCAAATAAGTTTGATCCAGAACATTTTTCAGCTGAAAACTTCGGAGAAGCTCAGAAATGTGCATTTATTCCATTCTCAAGAGGTAAAAGGAATTGCATAGGTAAACCCCTACATAACTAATTTAAATGTACATGTAGATTAGTTCATTATGTGTTGTTTACAGGATTACGATATGCCATGTTCTCAATGAAAATCATATTAAGTGGACTTATTCGGAACTTCATATTTGAAACTGATTTTAAATTCGCGAATCTCAGATTTACGAATCACGTAGCATTAAAATATTTAGAGGAACCCGAATTGAAAATCCGTTTGAGGTCATAAGTATTATACGCATGTGAGCTGAGTAAAATCCATAAAGTCTATTTGTGATTAATAAAATTTGAATTAAATTGAATAAAGTAAAATTATGAAGAAAATAAAATTCTAAATAAAATTAAATTTTATTTAATACGTGGGCACCGAAATCCATTTTTCATATATCGATTTTAGAATAGTGTTCTACTTAATTTTCGAAATGGACGCAGAAAAATTTCAACTGTTTCAAATCTTAGTATGTACCAGATGTTAAAATCTTAAACGTTAAAGTAGATAATAATTAGAGTTTCCATAGTTTAATTTGTTTTTCAATATTAAGAGTTTCCAGGAAATGGTCTTTCCACAGTTTAATTTGTTCATCATTCGATGTGATCAGCTCCTCGCTCTCGTTCTCAATTGGTGATGTCTTGAATGTGTTTGATTCGCTTATTTCTCTTATTATTTTGTGCATCTCTTTTAGATCGTTTTTACTGGCAGCTGTTTGTATAGAGTCTCCGAGTTGGCTGTAGTTATTTCGTTTGTCGGTTTTCCTTTTCCTAGCCTTTTTCACGAATTATTTATTAAATCCATTTTTTAACGACGGTAATGGATTGCTTCAATATTGTATATACTTTAGAAATTAAAAATTATTAATTTTCAATTAATAATTAGTTATCGTGGTGCCATGATCAAAACTTTTCTTAATGTCGGAAAACGTTGAAAAAAAGAGTGCAAATTTAATAGAGAGCAACGAATTCAGTGTAGGCGAGTAAAATTGCTTGACTATTTGCATTGCTTAACTAATAGCTAATATATTCATTTAGCACGATATAAATAATAAAATTAATGTCGTTTACATTTAAGGTTACAATAGAGCGTGCTTATTCGTCACTCAGATTGATCTTAACTGATCAACGGAATCGTCTTAATCATGAAACTTTGGAAAACATTCTGATGGTTAAACTAAATCCACTATTTTTGGACCAACAGACTGATGATATGCCGTTGTTTGAATTTGGTGAATGCGTTTTAACTAAAGACTTGTAAAACAATAGATCCATTAACAAATAAAATTTTAAATTAATAATAATTTTTCATTTCTAAAGTATATATATCCATAAATAAAGACATAAATTATTTATTTACATAAGTTCCAGTATAATTGATTTAATGATTGAATTGAGAACGCAAATCATAGAATTAATTAATAACTACTTATTGGGATTTAACAATATTAATATTTTTTATAAATTTTTAATTGCATTATACTATTATTTAGTAATTTTTTAATTTATTTAGTTTTTAATAATGTTTTTAAAGTACTATAAAATTGTACTTTTCCTATTATTTTTCATTAAAAAACTAATAGTACATTTTACTCATTAATATAATTCATACTTTACATGTTATATAAAAACAAAAATTTAAATTATAATTGTAATAATTATAGAGATTTTTTTTTTAATTTGTTATGATAACGAACAGAACTGTTGTTAGTAACTGCACATAACAAAACAGATGTACATATTTTGCTATGTGCCGATTGTACGCAATCAAATGAGGTATATCTACATACTCGTACATTCCGCAGTTACTTGCAGTCATTATATTAACTATTGCTTCGACTATTGATTCTACTATTGCTACGACTACTGCTTGGACTATTGCTTCAACTGCCAGCACAGTTGCTCTGATTGTTGTAGTTAATAGTCGAATATCTTAAATCGACTATTGCTGTCGGCTTCAATTATGATATTGAGCAGAGTCTAAGCTACTTCTTTTTGCTTCTTCAGTAATTTTATATTTGATATGATATAAAATCAAGCACTATACATAATTAATCGACGACACTCATCTTAATGAACAGCCTTTGAGCTACAACTGATATGAAATATAATAAAGGCTAGTATTAAATCCAACATTTGAAACATTACTTCTGTATAAAACAGAAAGTCACTTGGAATAAATATATTTCATATGATTATCGTGTTCTGGTTAAAAAAATTAACTCACAATTCTTTATTTAGAAAATAGTATGGCAAAGACTTAGAACTGATTGTACTCTTTCAATACTAACAACATATTACACCGGTGAAAATCCAGAGAATTAGTACTACTAATTGTACTAAAAAAAATGTCTTGATGAACCTTTTTAAGGATTTGCTGGACGATAGCCAGCCTTTCCCAATAGAGTTGTCTTTTTTTTTTCATGCTGTTCATAAGAATGGATAGAGTTCCTTTACCTGGATTACAAGAAAGTTCACTATTAAATCACAGTTTAGCACTAATAAAATTATTGTGTTATTGTTTTAAAATGGTAGTATAATAATAAATAAAATGCTTTCCTTCCTCTCAATCAACGCTAACCACATTTTTATGATATATTAAATCACTCTTTTCGCTACATTCAGATTGGAAGTATATACGGTAATAATGCTCTAGATTATAGAATGACATGGAACTTAGTTGGGATTGTTCTGTCGAAACTATTGTATACCGTATTTATAAGATCTCGAGACCTACTGGTGTGTCACTGGTTTATCCTGATAAAAACTTAAGCTTATGGGCGCACCATTTTTAAATTTTTTCACCTATGTTGATTAAATATTGGATTTAGTTTGAATAAATTTCAACAAGAAATTAAAACTTGACAATACTAACATACCTACGCCTACGAATTTAAGATTTTGTGTTAAAATACGATACACTGAACAAATCTAAATGTAATTTTATTAAAAAAGTTATTCCTTTCGACTTCCATTATGATTATGCTGAGGTCTTAATAATGTACATTAGGAACGTATATTAAACTTTTTTGTGCTTATTTTTTGTTTAGTAGTTTGCAATAAAATTTAATCTATATGTGCGTAATATAACTCAGTATATTAACTAATTATTTTATTTTCCTTCACAATCACCTCGTATTTTATAATGATTATGTATAAAATTACTATCATAGATTAATTTTTTAATTAATTAATTATAATAATAACAAATAATTATATAGTACTTATGATGCCGTTAAATGTCATCCCTTGTTTTTTAAACGAAAAAACTCATTAAATCAGTATTTTTCGAATATAATATAAGTAACAGAGTATGATGTGGATTATTATTCTATTTTCACTCGAGGGAATAGATGTCTGTTTAGCTATCACTAAATATGGAATCACTGGAAAATTATAAAGTTCTTAATTCCGTTTTTCTGGCCGGTTTTATCATATTGTGGATTCATTGGATATGGACGCGAAGAAACATATATAAATACGGTTTAAGTTTCCCGGTATTATATGGTTTTCCTGTAATTGGTTCCTTATACGGAATGCGGAGCTTGGACAGTGAGTAAAAAATATTAATAGAAAACTAAATTGATTTAATGAATGAATCTTCTCCTTTTTGAAGATTTAACATCAAGACTTAATTATATTTTTAAATATTGTAAAAGTTATACTGTTTGTTTGTGGATTGGATGGTTTCCAATCATACTGACTGCAGATGCGGAGATTATTACAAATGTTTTGGGGTCTCCAGAGCTTCTTAACAAATCCGAAAGTATTTATCATTCTATTCGATGTTCCTTTAAAGGCGGTCTTGTTGCTAGTAGAGGTACTACTATTGTAAAGTATTTTAAAATGTTAAAAGTTATTTTTTTCCAAAGTTGATAAATGGTCGAAGAATCGCAAACTGATAAATCCTGCCTTTGCAAATAAAGTGCTTCTGAGTTTCTTTCCAATTTTTAATAAAGCTAAGAATAATATAATTGAAAAGTGTAGCGAACTGGTAGACAATAAGGAACATAATTTACTGAATGCTATACAAACAATGACTTTAACATTAACTGCAGGTATAAAACTATTGAACTATTGACATTAGAAAACGATGATTAAATAAACCATTTGACTTCAGAAACAACTATGGGCAAGTACATGCACAAAGGTAACCAGATTTCGAATGATGTGGCCAAACATTATTGTGTGTAAGTCATTTAAGTAATTAAATAGTATATATATATAGAAATAAATTCATTTCATATGTGCAGCATACTGGAATATACAATAATTCATACGATACTTTCGTTTATGAAACTCGGTTTCATAATGGAGTTGTTTTCGAAATTTAGAAACGCTAAGAAATTTTCATACCAGTTCGTCGAAGATGTTAGTATTTATTCTAATTCCTTCACAGAAAAGATAAAAATTGCTTATAATGTTACAGTTGATTTACAAAAAACTTTCTAAAACTGCTACTGCAGAAAAGAGTATAACAAATACTAAAGATGACATGTCCAGTAATGAGGATTTCTTGCTTACAAACGAAGAAAATGAATTCACTAATAATGAAAATGATCTTGCAGACCTTTCTATAAAAAAAGAGCCAAAAATATTTATTGATCAAGCAATAAAACTATACAAACAACAACTATTCACATGGAATGATATAATAAGTGAATCAAATATAATTGTTGCAGCAGTGAGTACACATAAAGTATTTATATTTAATATATTTACAATTCTTCATTGATTACAGGCATTTGAGACTACAGCTAGTGCCATTTATTCTGTTCTTGTTATGTTGGCCATGCACCCGGAAATCCAACAGCGACTTTTTGAAGAAGTCTTAGACGTATTTCCTGAGAAAAACTTTAATGCTGAGCTTGATCAGTTAGATCAGTTACAATATTTGGATTGTGTAATAAATGAAACACTTCGCCTTGCTCCACCTGTTCCAATAATCGGACGTCATGTTACAAAAGATACACAAGTTGGTAAAGATGTATTTCCCAAAAATATACAAATTATAATCTCAATACTACATCTTCATCGACGAACCGATATTTGGGGTCCAAATGCAAATAAGTTTGATCCAGATCATTTTTCAGCTGAAAACTTTGGAGAAACTCAAAAATGTGCTTTTATTCCATTCTCAAGAGGTAGAAGGAATTGCATAGGTAGGCCTCTACATAACTAATTTAAATGTACATGATTAGTTCATTATGTGTTGGTTACAGGATTACGATATGCAATGTTCTCATTGAAAATCATATTAAGTGGACTTATTCGGAACTTTAAATTTGAAACAGATTTTAAATTCGAGAACCTCAGATTTACGACTCAAATAGGATTGAAGTATGTACAGGAACCCGAATTGAAAATTCGCATGAGATCATAAGTTTTATATTATACCATAATTTTGTTGTGTGTATATTGTTTGTATATGAGCTGAGTAAACTTTTTGAAGTCTATTTTTAATTAATAAAATTTAAAATAAAATAAATAAAATAAAATTGTAAATAAAATTAAATTTTATTCAATATTTGGTCTACTTTACATGGTTCTACTTTATTATCGAATAAACATGATTTCAAATTATATTACGAACCAGTAGTTTACGTAACTAGAAAAAATAGAGAAAAGTAATGGAATATTAAATTTATAGGATAAGATGTTTTTAAACATATTTAATGACCGGTCGAATGTTTTTTTTTGTTTGTTTTTTTTTGGCGGAGAGGAGGTTTAAAAATGTCTTACGCATCATCACTATGTCGTCCATTAAAAATATTTTGTTGTTCTTCGTTCGTCTCGCTTAGGTTTATTTGTTTCACTATTTTTTAAAATTTGTCATTTTCTAGATCATATTTTTTCCGTTTGAGTATGATCGTAATAAATCGGTCTATGGCGGTCCAGTTTTCTTCAGACAGCATCGTTTTCGTTTATTTCACCGACTTATGTCTCAAGTGAAGTTCTTGCGATGTTCCATCTGTTGCATTTGAAGATGGTGTACTTAGCGTTATTTTCATCTGCATCTCCGTAAATGCATTTTGAATCATTTGTTTTGACAATGCGGAAAAGGTATTTCTGAAAATATCTATGATCAGAAAGGAATTGAGTTAAGTAATAGGTTACTTCGCCAGTATTCCTGTCTGACTATTTCACCACATCTGGGTTCAATCTTGCTGTCCATCTTCCTTTCGTTTCTGCATTCCATCTTTGTAGCCACTGTTGTTGGATTTGTAGTTTTACTCCTAGATCATTTAATATTGTGTTTTGGTGCTGCTTATTTTGCCACCGTATTTTCCTTTCTTTGACTCAAATACCGTACGGTATGCCAGATCTTTATTCTCACCTTCACTTGACTTAATTGTCAGCAAAAGCTACTAAATGTGAATCATCTGGCATTTCCATTTTTAGAAATCCGTTGTAATTTAGATTCCAAAGATCAGGTTCAAGTATGGTCCAAGTATGGCTCCTGATGTTATTTGAATTTTCTTTTTACCATCATGTGTCTCGTAGATAAGTTCTCTGTCCTTTAAGTAGCTTTGAAACATTTTCATTAGGTATGCTGGTACACGAAACCAACGTTTGAATACATCAATTATATCACCAGTTGCCAGTTGACACTATTGAAAGCATTTCGGACAGCGAGAATCGCTAACAGAACTATGCGTCTGGAGTGATGGTTGGTAGTCTGCATCGATGTTACGGTGCTATTAATGTCTTGAATGGCTTCTAATGTAGATCGGCTTGTTCTGAAGCCGTGATGACGTGACGACAGCCCACCAACTTTCTCTATGGCAGTTCCGAGTCCACACTTTATTAAGCGTTTCAACAACTTCCCTCCAGTGTTGAACATGCAAAGTGGCCGGTATGCATCCAGGAGCTCCGGATTTTCCTTTCCCTTGCTTATAACACCAATGTCAGGTGTTGCTTTTTTCATACTGTTGGAAAATTACCTCTTTCAAGCATTTTAAGAAGAATATTAGGCTTCTCATTTGCAATAATCTTGTATAACTTATCACTCAATAAATCTTATGACTAACTAAGAAAAACCAATTTTTTCTGCCAAAACTCAATTTTACTCAACAAAATAATCTTGTCTTGGTGAAACAAAATTTTTTTCTTTGCAATATGCGGTCGTTTTTTCACAAAATCTGCTTTCAAACGATCCAGTTATGCCGCGTAGAAGTTACTTTTGATGGTTTTTCCCTTTTTGGGATAGTGAATAAAGATTATACCATGAGCATCCCAAAATACTGAAGCCATAACTTTCCCAACTGACTGTTGTGCCTTTGGACGCTTCGGTAGTGGTTCACCGGCTGAAGTCCACTCAGATGATGACCGTTTTGATTCCGGAGTGAAATAATGGATCCATGTTTCATCCATTGTCACATATCGATGCGAAAAAAATCTGATTTATTACGTGTAAACATGACCAAACACTGCTGTGAATCATCAACATGTTGTTGTTTTTGATCGACTGTGAGTAAACGCGGCAACCCCTTTGAAAAGAGCTCTCTCATGATCAAATGGTCATGCATAATTGTAAACATACTGGACTAACCAATTTCTGGACTTTTATGATGTTTTCTGGAGTAACTACCTCAATTGAACGATTAGAACGTCACTATCATCGGTGTCCGTACGAACAAATGGTTCTTTTCGATGGACCAGAGTCCGGATAACACTTTTGGAGCCATTACTGAGCTTGCATAGTATTTTTTTCATCAAGAAGCAATGATCTGTTAAATTAACACACGAAATTGTTTTGAATCCATTATTTTGAAAATAACAAAAGTAGCTTCACCTAAATGGCTGTCACTAATGGCTGTCATTTTTTCTGACTAATCGAAATATCGTGTAAAATTTACATATAGTCTTTTAAAAGTTGGTACTTCATAAACGTCATATGGATTTGACAATTGCAGTGTTAATGTGTTATATAGGTATATTAATGTGTGTTATATCAGTCGGGATACCATCAGGTCCTAGAGCTTTGTTATTTTTTAAGGTCATTGCTGCTCTTTTGAGTTCAACCTCTGTGCATACAGGGAAGGAAATATGTGAAATATGTGCTATTTCTTCATCTGGTTCTCTTATTTCATGAGAGGTGAATAAACTGTGAACTATCTGCAATGTGCTGTTGTCAAGGCGGAACTATACCCAAAATTAAATTCAAATAGCATAAGCATTATTTATTCAATATATTTAGTTTTATGAACATTAATATAATTATTGTGTATTTTATTTCACTATAAAAATAAAACATGTAAAAGAAAGATATATGCTACATATGAGAAATGAAAAAGATTTGGAAATTGTAAAGAATCATAGAAATGTTGGAATGTTATTTAAACTCTTTCTGGTAATTAAGTTTTATAGTATAAAAATTTTTCAAACTGAAAACGTTTTGTATATACACCACTTTTTTAAAACTTTTAACTCGATAAGTGGCTAATTCTCTTGCCTACCAATGTTTTAATAAGGAATATAAGGTAAGAGTATAAGAGTTTATATTAAAATATCTGCAATCAAGTATAAAAATTTACTAAATTAGCATTATTCTGATATATACTAGCACTATTTTCACCTAACATTTATTTCTAATACGGGGTGTCACTTCCGAGAAATTTGGAACTTCAAATTTATTCGGAAAATATACAAAATATGTATATATTCCATAAAATTTCGATTCGAAAAGTGTAGATAATTGTAATTATTTCTTCGTCTGATAATATATGTAGTCAAGAATTCTACATATCTAACCGACGACAGTGATCTCAATCAACAGCCATTAAGGTACAATATTAAGATTTCCAATTCCATAACGGATATTGAATGTACCTTATATGTGAAATATTGTTTCTTAACCAAAAAAAAAAAAAGAAAAAAAAAACACTTTTTAAGAATAACTACATCAATGTATTGTACATAAATATCATATAGTAGTTAAAGAAACAACTTGTACATATGATCGCAAGTTCTTTACTCTGGAAATAGTATCGCAGAGACTTGAAAGTGAGAAAAAAGCGAATAAGTGAGGAAAAAGTTTTCCATAATATAGTTATATTAAATTATTAATAATTTCAATATATTTGGAAAATGTAATAATAGTATTAAAAAATTGATATGTCAAAATCTGTTATTTAGTTTGTTTTTCTTCAAAATGTTGCTATTTACTTCGCACACAAGTATTCCATCACCCCACTTTATGAAGAAATACCCTTCATCTAATTTTCCATCAGTTATCATTTATATTTTGCTTTCTTGATTCTTTTTTCAATATCACCGCGTGCGTCGCTGTAGTTGTTAAGTGGCTTTCCAAATATTCAAATTCAGCAACATCCTCAATTTGTTCATAATCATTGGAGAAACTACTTTCGTTGCTTACATTGAGTTGCATTGAGTTAATCCAAATTGTTGCGCTTGTGATAAAGCTTTTTAATAAAGCTTACGATCTTTTCTGGGACACCCTTTTTCAAAATCCTATAATGCAATGTATTAAGGAGAGTTCGCCTCAGCAGATAGTTATTTTTAACGTGTTGATGTGATCCGCGTATGATTGACCCGGGCGAAACCCTACTTGCGGCGGTTTTATTGTCTTATTTAAATGTTCCGCAATGTGATTTAATATTATCACAGCAAATATTTTTATGACGGCAGATAAGATTCAGATGCCTTTCCAGTTTTCACGCTTTCGTGAAAATTAAATTCCCCTTTTTCAGGATTTTAACAATTGTTGCCTCTTTCTACTGACTCGGTATCTCTTCACTTTCTTATATATTGCTAAACCATTCACATAAGAGCTCTGTCATTGTTTGGTGGTTATTTTTAAAGAGCTCGACAGGTAAATTATCACAACCGCTTGCTTTCACGCTCTTAATCAAAGCGATTTAAGGGCTGAGCATATATCTTCAAATGAAGGCGGATCAGTTTTGATTCTTCTAGTTGGGTGAAACTGTCTTTGGTCTTTTAGATTATTAGTAGGTAAGTTTTGTACAACATGAAGAGTTTTTAGGAAAGGGTCTTTCCACAGTTTAATTTGTTCATCATTCGATGTGATCAGCTCCTCGCTCTCGTTCTCAATTGGTGATGTCTTGAATGTGTTTAATCCGCTTATTTCCCTTATTATTTTGTGCATCTCTTTTAGATCGTTTTTACTGGCAGCTGTTTGTGTAGAGTCTCCGAGTTGGCTGTAGTTGTTTCGTTTGTCGGTTTTCCTTTTCCTAGCCTTTTTCACGAATTATTTATTAAATCCATTTTTTAACGACGGTAATGGATTGCTTCAATATTGTATATACTTTAGAAATTAAAAATTATTAATTTTCAATTAATAATTAGTTATCGTGGTGCCATGATCAAAACTTTTCTTAATGTCGGAAAACGTTGAAAAAAAGAGTGCAAATTTAATAGAGAGCAACGAATTCAGTGTAGGCGAGTAAAATTGCTTGACTATTTGCATTGCTTAACTAATAGCTAATATATTCATTTAGCACGATATAAATAATAAAATTAATGTCGTTTACATTTAAGGTTACAATAGAGCGTGCTTATTCGTCACTCAGATTGATCTTAACTGATCAACGGAATCGTCTTAATCATGAAACTTTGGAAAACATTCTGATGGTTAAACTAAATCCACTATTTTTGGACCAACAGACTGATGATATGCCGTTGTTTGAATTTGTTGAATGCGTTTTAACTAAAGACTTGTAAAACAATAGATCCATTAACAAATAAAATTTTAAATTAATAATAATTTTTCATTTCTAAAGTATATATATCCATAAATAAAGACATAAATTATTTATTTACATAAGTTCCAGTATAATTGATTTAATGATTGAATTGAGAACGCAAATCATAGAATTAATTAATAACTACTTATTGGGATTTAACAATATTAATATTTTTTATAAATTTT
>NC_051846.1:133567100-133570670 GCF_002237135.1 Teleopsis dalmanni | reverse complement strand
ATTTAGTTACAAATATTAACTGTTATTTTAAAAGTCAAACATTTTCGAAATATGCAACAAATTTTTTAATTTTTTTATTTTTGACTTAGATTAATTTGGCAACTTTAACAAAAACCTGAAATTTATACGATGACATTATTTTTAGTAGTATTTTTAAAAATTTTTTATTAATACTGTACACCATTTATTTATGCTGCTGTAGCTCACATATTATTCATATGATATCACTTAAAGTCAAAACTGAAAATTCTTTTTGATTTAATCAAAAAATACAAAATAATATACATAAAAAAAGGAAAAAAATATTAAAAGCTGCTGCAAATTTTACATCAAAAAAGTATCTCGTTACCTTTCTCTGATTTTCGCTTTTATTAAAAATGAAACAAGAGTATCAAAAACTCATGTAGAATATAAAGCAACATCTTGGATAATCATTTTTAAAACATCATTATCCTTTTTATATGCTGAGCTTGTCTTAATCTATGTCTTTGTTCAAAGTTAATGCTTAAAAACGACCAAATAAAATGATATCCTTAAAAAGCTTGTATAAGATATTTTATATAGTGAGCAAAGTAAAAAAATGCAGTTTTACATGACACAAATAAAAAGAAATACACAGAAAGCCACACTCTTGCACATATGCATAAACGTAAACAAGCGCATACATAGAACTTAAGTAACGAATAACCTCTGCCAATGCGTTGTTTATCTGCAATAATTTTGCTACACTGTTAAGAATCCTTACAATTTATTATACTGATCACAGCAACAAGCAACAACTGGTACACCAACACCAACAACAACAACAACATCTACAATAAGAACAACAACACCAAACTAACAAACAACAAGGTTAGCAACGTCATACCGTCAGAACGTATACACAGTGTTCATACGTAAGCCATTCAAGTAAAAAGTAAACATAATTTATACAAGCGCATGCAAGTGTACTATAGTGTAGGTGTATGCATACGTACATACACATGTATACTTACATGTGTGTTTATGAAGCAAAAATATCAACAAAGAAGCATAAATATTTTGTTTTTACTCGCAACATTGCCTTTGCTTCACCTACATTCATTTATAATCATACAAAGAAGCCACTAACGCATAAAATAATTCACTTGCTGCAGTCTCTTGAGTATGAGCGAATAGAAAATAGCACACAAATAATAAAAAATTTAAAATAAAAGAAAAATTGCACAGAGACATAGACAAAGAGAAATGCCACTGGCACGTAAACACTTAAATGCACGCACATACACATACTTACCGACACTCATGATTACTTGTAATAGTAGAAGCCAACCTGTCTATTGTGAATGGTTTGCTTTTGGGCATAAGCGCAGTACTTGAATTAATTCTACTTTAATCAAAATGCCTTAAATATAATTTTAAAATAACTCTATTTTTCTCTTCAGCTAAGTGTGTTTTTAATTAAAACAATTGTACAGTACATAAAAAAAATATATATATATGACTTTTGTTTTCAATTTTGCCATTTGAAAAAACAACAGGAAAAAAGCAGACATACTCGTGGATATAAAAATGTCCATCATATGTGACATCTTGGTTCGGTGAAGTATCTTGGGGATACACTCACACTGCACTAAGTAATTTATTTTAGTGTAGCATTTGGTGCACATAAAAGTCCTTTTGTTCAGTTTTCCCGCTGCAAAACAATTGTGGCGTAAGAAAAAAATTAGCTAAATAAATTTCCAATTTCTCCCTATTGAATTGCAAACAATAGAGTGCATAAGTAATACTCATGCCATTAACTTTAATAGCATTTTTTTAGTCTTTACGTGAACAATACGAAAGCTACACACAAAATAAATAAAATTCAAAAGTAATAAAGGAAATAAGTGAAAAATGAAATACACTTTATGCTGGCAATAACACCAATAATTCAGCATTCAGCACAAAACACTACAAATCCACTGGAATTTCAATTTCAATCACAATCACAATAACAAAAGAGCTCCGGGTTATTTTCCGGATACATTAAATAAAAATAATAAATGTTCATTTTCTTAAAAAAATCCACTATAATGCAGTTTATTAAGATACTCTCTGCTTGCTAGTTGGGTCTGATTAAAATAAGTCACTTGTAGCGCTTATATTTACGTTCTCAATATCACTCTCTCTTCATATAAGACAAGACATAATAGTGGAATAGAATTTAATTGTGATTTAATAAGACAAGACATAATAGTGGAATAGAATTTAATTCTGATTAAATTTTGTGTGAGATACATGTATTTTATACTAATTCAAATAAACGCAAATAAGAAATAATTCTTAAACAAGTAAGTGAACCACCTTGATAATAGATAGCCCAGAGAACATGCATATGTTTAACAATACCCACAAATCACCGATCATATGGGCAATCTGAGGTTCATAGTTGTATTATTCATCGAGTACAACTCAACCCATTAGCCTGTGTTACTGCAAAATTTGATAACATGAATGAAATGCTATTTAACTAGTTTTACAGCGGAAAAGGTTCTCTAAATAAATCACATTATAGTTATATTATATATTAATGACCATAGTTTCAGTAGTGCTATAGCTTCTTTTGACTTCTTAAAAAGCAAAATAGTTTTAAATATACTTATTAACTTTTTTGCCATAATAGTTAAATTTATATATCGATCTGTTGCATCGCTTAATATGGAATTACTATTGAAACTTAGTTAACCAACTCACCATGTTCAAGGGACAAGTTAGAAAATTCCAGATGTCCTTAGTTAAATATCTATGGAAGAATATTATTTACAAGATCTTTATAAATTAATTAAGGAAACAAAAGAGAAGAACAAAAGAGATATCACAATCGCATAACCAGGAACGGTATTAGTCTAAGGTACCACTTGATTCGAGCTGCGAACGTTTTTGCTGTGTGGGTTATGATGTCCTGTGTGAAAATAATATTTATGTACAACCTTCATTCTACCTTTATTAAATCTTTGTAGATTCATTGAAGAAAATAAAATTGTTGCGAAAGAGTCACATTATCTTTATTGTGAACTAAACATTAATTTTGTTTTATTTTTCAGCAGTCCCAAAAAATTTTACTACTTATAAAATATATTGAGGTTATAGTGTTCCTTAAAAATAATAAGGCAAAACTAAGTACAAAGAGCATATTAACTGAAGTGCAACTCTCAAATCAATATTAAATTAAAATGTATCTATTTGTGAAATATAGCACATTTTATTTAATTAGAACTGGTAGGACCAGCCGTAGAACTGGTATACGGCTGATCAAAAATTAACATAAGTGGACAATTCTCCAAGCCGGAAGACGATGCAGATTACTAAAAATTAACTACAAGTGGACATTTCATAGTGAATTTATTATTAAATTGATTTTAAACGTTCATTTTGATGAAAGATCAATATTCTTAATATAAGCTGTTGTTTTCAATAGAAAAGTATTTCGAACATATTATAAATTACAACAATAAAACTATACCATTTTTTTATTAATTAAACTTTTGGCTGACAATACGGCTGTTTCGAGTATTGCCCATACCCATGATCAATGGTTTTGAAATTATT
>NC_051846.1:133555359-133567000 GCF_002237135.1 Teleopsis dalmanni | reverse complement strand
ATAACACTAAAACCGGATATCACTACCAAAATTGAATTTTTTTGTTTTTATATCAATGCAAATTGATATTATTAAGGTAATGATCCGAAAATACAAAGGTAATTTTTAATCGAACGAATCCTTGAGTTAACCATATACCTGATATATAGATAGGTAAATTCATGTAGATATGATTCATGTTCTAGTTCTAAAAATAGCACAGTAAGTGCAATAACTGTACCTATACGAATAAAAAACAATAATTGATGAAACTCGAAATAGGAATAATACAAATTACGTATATGTTTGTAAATAAATTAACACGCAAGTTCCCGTTTCAAACGTGGAGTTTGTGCACAATTTTAAGCTCTTGCAGTTCAAACAAGGACAATTATATAGCAAAATGTTTGCAATGACCATTACTGAAGTGTAGTCTCTTTATTAAAAAATCAGATTTTGGATTTAAAAATGTCCTCGGTATAACCCTTTTTCTTTTTTATTGAACATTTTCAAATACTACTTAAACAAGGCTTATTCTTCGGCAAGCACAAAAGCCACCTTCTTAATTCCTGTTTTATATGTATAAAAAATACATCCAATCTAAAAACCAATTTTTTTTATTTACAAATCTTTTCTTTCTTTTCTTTTCTTTTTCTTTTCTTTGCGTGTTTTTTTTTCATTACATATTTATGTATTTGCAGTCGTTTTGCTCTGTTTTGAATGCTTGGGTTTATTCTTTAGTTCTGTTAGTTGCCTATAAGGAATCCTAGTATTTCATTAGACAGACTCAACTGGCAATTCGCGTATAGTGTGATATCCAACATACCGGTCGCCAGGTTCTCTTTCCAAAATGGAAAGCCTAAAAATGCACTGAGGACAAAGAAGCTGGGAACAGAACTAGCTCTTTGCTAACTCAATATAAAACGGGAACTATTAATGATAGTTAAGGAACTGTGGTCTCACAATTAAGGAAATGTGCCAAGAAAAGTCAAGGAACTGTGGTCTCGAAAGTTGCACTGAAAGATGCAACCGTCAAGAAAGATGCAAGAATAAATATCTAAAAGAAGCAAGAAGTGACAACAAAGGCAACCAAAGCCTTTATGACATGTTGATCCATCGCTGGTAAGAATTGGGGATGTACACCAAATTCACTGCGATGGATATACACAGCAATAATCAGACTTATGGTCACTTACGAAACAATAGTCTGGCAGAACTGCACAAAACAGCAAATCGTTATCAATACACTCAACACATTACTTCGATTTGGATTGGTAAGCATAACAGGAGCAATGAGAACATGTCCCACGCCATCCATAGCTATTACTCCCTGGTGTAACTATGGTTTAATTACTAAAAAATTTAAAAATGATCAACAGTTAGATGATATTTGTAAAAAAATTTTATCAATTGGGAAAAAAAATGAAAGCATTTTCTTTCAGAAATTGTTTCGACAAACACATTTACGATTGGCACCATTATCAGGTAGTTTGAAATTAAAAAATTTTTAACAATTTATTATTATTATACATGACATTTTTATAATGACATTTAAAAAAATTATAAACAATTTGTCAGTTAGTGCTTAATACTGACTTAAAAAACAAAAGGATGGGAAAGAAAAATTAAAGCAGGATTTAGGTTCATTGGATCTGACCAGAGCCAATTATCTACAGAAAAAAAATTATATCAATTTATTAGTCTGGCTTCCGTAAAATAATATTTTTCTACCCAAGAAGATATTCCGGCATTTACTGAACCTCAAAGTTTCCGTAGTTGCAAATTAATTATTGACAAAAAGTATAGTATATATCATATAATAGATATATAACAGAATATATGATAGAATACAATAGATTCCATTAGAAATAACTGGTATTATCCGCATGATCAGACTTAAGTGGTGAAAATTCGACCCGATGACGGTCACTCAAATTACCATGTGTTTATGATCGTAGACGGAAGTGAACGGAGTTGCATTTGACATTGTTCTGTAATATTATTTTTATTGGACATTATTAAGATGTTAAATTTTTATATAATTCTATAAATCTGTACCCACAATTTCCGAAGTTGTATTTTCTAATAAAGACGCATTAAAAAAAACATTCTGTTCTTTTTATTTTGAAAATCAATAAAACTCTGCCGAAAAGTGTACCGAAAGTAAAGCTGCATATAAAAGGCAACAGCGACGTCAAACAGCTGACAGATATATTTTACTACATCGACTGAATGTTCACTAAGCAAGGTTCGCTTTACAAACTTCTAGTAGAGATTAGAACTGGCAGAGTCGGAATCACTAAATGAGATCTTTAATATTCAGCCACAATTCAACAAATTGTAAAATTGTAAAAGAACAGGATCTTCATGGTCATAAGAACAAATGGCAGAACATAAAATGTAATTGTTGTGTCACATAGTTTTATTAAATAATTTTATCCATTGCTTTTAATTTTAATTTATCTGTAAAAAAAAACATAAAGGTTAGAAATTTTATTACAAAATATTAGCTTTTCTTAAAGCATTACATTCTTGAATAGAAGAATCTTATATTCAAAGATCAAAAATTATATAAGTTCTAAACGACTTGCTCAGTTTTTGTCCAAAAAACAAAGTAGGTTCTAGTAAAAAATGTAGTTGAGGTAGTAGATAAAGAAATAAGGCGTAGAGCAAGCCGTGTCTCCAGAAGAATGATCAAGTTAAGGAAGCACTAACTGCACTTGATGTCGAAGATTGCAGACCTGCATAAGGTTTCTAACCGATAAAGGGTTGATAAAGGGTAGCCAAAAAGAAAAAAATGTAAAAACAAGTAAAAAGAAAGCAAAAACAGTAAACAGTATTTGCAGTCCTAACTACGCATTATGCATAGAATATAAATTCTGCTTTTTAATAGGCCACAAAATGTTACAGTTACATATAAACGATTACTGATGGATATATTCATTAATAGGTTCATTTTAGCAAATATTTTAATTGATTTGCTTATCCTACGAATTATGACCAAAAAAAAAATAGAAATTTGAATCTTAGAATATGAATGAACCTCATTGTTATATTATAAAGAATATTAAAATAATAAAATAATAAATAACAGTGAGAAACCCATAGCTAAATAAACTGTACTCAGTTAATTTATTTTTAAAAAAATTCTAAAAACCGTTTTTGAAATATGTATATATTTGGTATTTAACAAAATTTTATAACTAATCGCACCTTCTACTTAAAACAAATGTAAGGTAAAATTAAAAAATTATCGCATACAATTAATAATTAATTTCAAAAATAATACCTTAGGACTTTTTAATGTCACTAATAAAACAGGTTGAGGTTGAGTTTATATGAATTAAATCAAAACAAATATTTAAGCTAACACTTATCAAAATATTAATGCAGCTTATTTATTTATTGCATTATACTTTAAATGTGTTTTTGAGACAGATTATAGATTAGATACCGGTTGATAGAAAGTGGAATAATAGAACTTTAAGAAAAGTAAAAACAGAGTTTCCATTTCATTTTTGAAAATTATCAGCATTTGATTTGAAGTGATTTATTAAAATTTGATAAATATAATATAACTGGTCGTAATATATTTACTCTTTTTTAATGAGAACTCTTTAAATAAGACCATATTCTTTCTCTGAATTTCAATTAATTTAATGATCTGTATTAAAAATAAAAATTGTTTTTTTAATCAATTCTTTTTAAATATATTTTAAAATAAAATAACCTGAAATTTTTTTTTTAAATAAATTTAGTTCTAATAATCGTACTTATATATTAACAATTTCAATTCTTTAAACTATTTATCAAATGATTAAAATGGTTTAACTATGACACAACTTACGTCTTCGTCTGTCAGGTATTTTGGATACTGAATGACCTACATAGTCATATCCTGGTGCTGTTGGCATGTTTGACTGTCGAAAATACTTCTGATCCTCAGTTAGTTGCAAATGTCGGCTCCTTGGAAGTCGGCTTGTGAAAAAATTGTCTTTTCATTTTGTTTTCGAAAAATGTAATAGAGTTTTCATGCGTTAGCCATTGCTGCATCAAGTCCATTAGAGGTCAGTACCATTTTTTCCTTCGAATCCGTATTCGGTAATTGTTTATAATATTGTCAAACAGATCAACGCCACCCATTGTTAATATTAGGCATTTTCTTCTCTTTTTTGATATAGCGTTGGGTAGTTTGCATAGTAAATGTTTTGATGTGGTTTGATGCTACTGCAACTACAGCATTGTCGGCGTTGTACACTGCGTTTTTCATTTAGAACAATCAGTTTGAATGACGTAAAGAAGTTATCGAATATAACCGTATGATTTTTCGGTTCTTGTATTCGGGATAAAAGAGATAAGACTATACTTTCTCCTAAAGCTACATTAGTTTTTTCAATAGCTGCTGCATTAGACTCAAAATGAAAGAGGTAACCATATACTGAACAGAGAGACCAATCAATTATCATCTGCTCGACTTTTGACATTGTTGCGTTTTCGCAATACCTAACTTCAAGACTTTGTGTGCTGTACATACTTCAAATATATCAAGTAGCTTGCAATAAACTATGATGATTAAGATATAGGTAAAATTTTCTCCATATATATAAGAAAAACATTAAGTTCTTAGTTCTATTGTAAAAAAACAAATGTAAGCACATAAAACTTTTGATTAAATTTTAACGAATTTCTACATATCACATTAAAATTGCTGAATTTGGCTAAGTTGTCAGGTAATGGGTTAATACCGTAATTGATATATGGTTACATTTACTTTCTCTTTTGAATTATCTCTTACCTTCTGATACCAGTTTTACTTATTTGCGCCAAACATAAATATGACACGCGCCAAAACCACGTTCTGACATTTTCATTCGCTATTATATTTTGCTATGCAGAAATGTATACATGCATATACATTTTTTTATAAAATTTCTACATAACGTATATATTAAATTTTCACGGTTAAATTAATTCATAATGATAATTCAATACCTTATGAATTTCTAACTAGTGAATTCACTAGTTTAATGTTTGTTTTAAAAAAATTCCACAGTATTTCTCTCCGTGCTTTTATTTTATTGCAGAAAAACCTCAAGATTAACAATAGTAAGTGTTTTTTTTTAATATTAATTTTAATTATAAAATTTATGTGGGTTTAAATTTGTATATCAATTTTCGTCCTTACAACAGTCATGACGGGCTATCTTGGCTATCCAGGTTATCTATTTTGCTGACACAAATGAAACTAGAAGATTAAAACCAAAGAATACCTTACAAGAACGGCAACTCCATTGTGAACTAAAATTTGTTTTTTCGCACAACAACAATTTGCCGTAGAGCTCTTGAAAGTGTTAGTGAAAAGTGCACTAACACCAGCTGAAATCACTGAAATTTTTCACCTTTTCACCTTTTTCCGATGCTTCGAGTACTTTTGAGAACGGAATATTTCAAAAAGTTTACCATGAAGAGTGTAAGAAAGAGTGTGGTTTTGTTTTTTGGTTTTGATTTTTTGAGAGTAATATAAAATTTCGTTGCGCCAAATTATACAAAATTTACTGCGCAAATATTTAACAAAAAGTAGTTAAAATTTTGCAAACACTTTAATAGCAGTTACCAAAAAGTAGGTATGCACAATTTTTATACCAAAAATTTAAAAATATATGTCCATATGTTTGTTGTCGAAATTGGAAAACAGGGAGTATTTTAAGTCTTTTTATAAGGGTACTCATTTATTTCCTATTTATTTATAGTATTTTACTATTTATTTTAAAATATTAGTAAGTGTGCATTTTATGTTCACATTGAGATTAAAATATTTAAAACATAAACATAAGGCGCTACATGTTAATGATCATATCATGAACCCTAATCAATTTATGTTTTTAAGATCATTTAAATTCTGAAGAAAATATTCATATATTCTATACATAAACAACACAAAAAAAAATAAATATGTTTTTAATTTTTATATTATGTAAATATTTCTAATATTCATTAAACAGATGAACTAAAAATGTATAGCATATATCTCGTTTAAATCTTGCATTAATTCTGGTAAATAATCAAGTCTATTTCATTTCATAACAATAATAAATTATGTAAACAACTTGTACTTCTTTTAATTAAACTTAGCTAATGTTTTTAAATACTTTAGTATTTATATATAAATATATTTTATAATCATAATATAAAATTAAAATTTTTCAATATTAAAATTTAAAAATTGTTAAATTTTATATAAAAATATATCTTCATAAGAAAAACTCATAAATCCGACAATGAATGCGCATGCACCCACTCTTATCAATAGATTTTTCGCTACTGATCACACAGTAATGTACGTAAATTAATAATAAGTATTATTCACCACATACATTTAGAGCGGATGCGCGCACATCCTCCCTTTTCAACAGATTTATTGTTACTAATCAATTAGAAATGCATGCAAGGCAATGATACGTACCACACATTTAAAGGGAATGCGCGTACACCCTTCCTCATCAACATATTTTTTGGCACTAAATTTAAAAATTAAGTCTTCGCAGAGAAACACAATTTATCATGGATCACTTAAGTGCTGCCGTATAAAAAAGTGAATTGGTAGTAGCTTCAGTTTTTGTTATTAATTTCACATCAAAACGGTATTTAATGCTATTATATCAAAATTGTTTTAAATAATGTTTTACACTCTCAAAAAATATTTAAGAAAATATAACTCATTAAATAAGAAATATTCAAAACTGTTTGATTTTATTTAATTAAAAAATTTGCTTCTACAAAAGTTTGTTGCCGAACGTAATAAATTAAAATACTATAAAATTCATATGAAAATAGCAACAAAAATTAATTTACTGAATATATATTACATTATTAAACAAACTAAACTGATTTAAATTAATTGATTCAAATTATTATATATTAATTTATAAATTTATTTATCATATATTACTTGTTACAATATATATTTTGTTTACGTAATGTAATATTATTAACCAAATAAGGAAGCATAAGTTTTTTATATTACTGAAAAGTTAACATATGATTAACAAGTAGCAGCAAATTATTATACTGCAACCCCAAAAAGAGAGCAATTTGATGTTATCGTGGTAAGATCACATATATTTAATACGTGTGCCGAAATGTTATAAAAAATAAGTTTTCAAAAACAATTTCAAATGCACTCTCACGAAGTGGGCGGAGTTTCCGTTCTTGTAAAGATATTCTTTGGTTTTTTGTTTTTGATTTTGTGATTTTATGCAATTGTTTGATTTTGTATTTATTTTACGTCCAACAAAGTCGGAGCTGCTGGCCAAAAATATTCGGAGATGTAGCAACAAAAAGTGGACCAATAAATAGGTAAATCTCATTCTAGATTTCCTTGAGGAAACAGAAGGTTTTGAGGTATATATGTTATATATTCGTCTATCGAGAATATTTGTTTTTTGTATTGTATTAGAATTCAACAGCGTAAATATTTTATAGGAAAACTTATAGCAACAAAAAAACATTGGAATATATTACGGTTTAAAGTACGACATTTAAGACAAAGTTAGAGGAACGCAAGTGATTGATGTAACTCAACAGCGCAGGCCTTGAAGAAAATTATGCATGTACAACTGTTAAAGGTGTGAATATAAAGCAGTGTAAGTATAAAAATGGCAAAATTACAATCAAAGGAACGTTTGGTGAAATACGAGCTAGACCTGAAATATAGATCATATATATCAAATATATATCATTTACTGTAATCCTGATTTTTTATGTCGTTATGTTATTAATTACTGTATGTATATATATTATAAATATTATTATTATTAAGTATAGATTAGGACATAACTTTAAGTATTATATTTTTATTTATTTTCTTTTTTATTTTCTTGATAATTTATTACAAATATTTATATTTAACCATTAAATATTAATGAAAATACTTCTTGCTGTTTCATTTCATCATTTCTGCTAAATGATGCTGATATTTCCGGCACAATTGCATTTTCAGTTGTGGTATTTTCATCTTCTAATAATATAATCTGTAAAATACAACAAACTAAAATCAATTTGGAGCAATTGTTATAGCTGTTTATGTTATGGAGATGCATCCGTAGTTCTTTGAGACATCCAAATCTTTTCTTTAATATTCCAAAGCACTGCTCAACACGTATTCGGTATGTGCTATGTCGCAGATTGAAAGCAATTCTGGAGTCTCTACTTAACTGATGCGCATTTATTCTGTATGGAGTTAATACATATTCTGATAAAGGATATGCTGAATCACCCGCAATATATTCTCCAAGTGAAAAAAAATTTTCTTTGTGTTTATAAATTGAGCAGTTACGATATATTTTTGCATAACGCCAACTGCCTGGATGACCTACTACAACATGTCGAATTCGCAGCTAATAATCACAGACGAGGACATCAGTGGACCATTCTATAGATTTTGGAACTTTTGATGAAATTCCACGACGGCACATAAGCACAGTGGAAATGTCTTCTTCATCACTGTCCATTTCTGAAATTCGTATGAATATAAATGTACTGCTATATTAAACATATAAATGCACGAATCTAAATTACCCATTAATTCCGCAACAGCAAAATCCAGCACAGTATTCAATATATTCTGCTTTTCACTTTTTCTTAGCATTGTTAAATAAGTAAACAAAAATCAGCTGTTCTAAATATTTTCAAGACTAATATGCACAAAGTGTGTCCACTATTATTTGAGTTTGCAATGATGCACATTCAACAATGCACAGACATCGTGAATACCCATAATATAAAAATACATAATATATAACTAGTAGTGAATTTAAAACTTAAAGCAAAATTTTATGTTTCGGTAAGTTATATACAGCGGTCAAAAAAAGTATTCGACATTAACAAAAAAATGATAAAAATAATGCAATTTTCAACATTTTTATTCAGTTTATTTGTTTTAATTGTTTTTACTCTAAAAATTTAAAAATAAAATAACATTAAAAGCTATTCTATTGCGGAACGCCAAAAATAAAGCAAAAAAGTATTCGACATTTATGCAATAGAATATAATTTTCGTTAGCAAAAACGGGGAAATCTCATTTTTTTATTTTCTATGAAGAAAACAGCATTTGGCTCTTTATTATAAAGTGCTTTCTGCAGTGAAGTCTTAATATTTCCAAAATGGGTCGTAAGGGAAGAGAAGTTTCTGAAGAAGTTAAAGTATTTGTAATTAAATATTATAAAAATGGATTAAGTGAAAAAAAATTGATGAAATAGTAAATAGACTAAGAACTACCATTTATTATATTATAAAAAAATGGAAAGAAACAAAATCGGCCGAAAACAATTAAGGATCCGGTCGGCCCAAAGCACTTTCCAAAGCAGATTAGCGGTGGTTAGTACGCCAAGTTCAAAATAATTCCAAAACAAATGCAACAATTTTTTGTAATAACGTTCAGGAATATTTGGGAAAAGAAGTCACTCCACAAAATATTCGAAATTCGCTCAAAATTTATGGTTATAGAGGAAGACCTGCACGTAAGAAACCATTTCTAAAACAAAATCAATAAAATCAAAAGGCTACAATTTGCGAAAACTTATTCAAAAGATTCAGAATCGTTTTGGTATAATGTAATTTTTGCTGATGAGAGTAAATTTAACCCTTGTGGATGCGATCGCAAGATGTATATAAAGCAAAATACAGAGCTGAAAGAACGCATCACAGTTGCTACTGTTACATACGGTGGTGGCGATGTTATGTTTTGGGGAGGTGTGGTGGCATCTGGTGTGGGAAATATAGCAGTATTGAATGGGATAATGGATCACAAATTATATACCGATATATTGAAGAACTTGAATCAAAGTGCACAAAAATTGGGCATTGGGAATGATTTTCAATTCTATCAGGATAATGATCCAAAGCATTCTGCGTGAAACACTAAGCTTTGGTTATTATATAACTGCCCAAAAGTGATGAAAACTCCTCCGCAAAGTCCAGACTTTAACTCCATAGAACATCTTTGGGGTCATTTGGAGTGCAAATTATGAAAACACAGCTTTTCAAACAAACAACAGATTTGAGGAAACGAATGGATTAATATGGATCCAGCTATGACAGCAAAATTAGTACAATGAATGCCAAAGCATTGAAATATTAAATTTTAGTTTTTTTTACCAAAATTGCAGTTTGTTGCATAAATGTCGAAAATTTTGTTTGCTTAATTTTTGGTGTTGCGCAATAGAATTGCTTTTTATGTTATTTTATTTTTAAATTTTTAGAGTAAAAACAATTAATACAAATAAACAGAATACAAATGTTGAAAATTGCATTATTTTTTTCATTTTTTTGTTTGTTTTTGTTGTTATTACAACATTTAACAAAAATTTAGTTAATGTCGAATACTTTTTTTGACCACTGTATATACTTTCAAAATTGTTCCCTTCAGTTCACTTCAAAATGAAACATATATTTATATTATTTCTTCTTTATATGAATTTGGTTGAGTAGAAATGGATCTACGACTCCAAAAGTGACTTATCATGTTGACTGAAAGTAAAATTTAACTCTTCACCTGATCATCTTTTTCTGAAGAATATATAACCTTCAGCAAAGTCAAAGCCACCTGTATCTTACTTCTTACTTATACTACACTAAAATTAAAATACACAATTTAAGCACATAATAAAGTTGATAGCTACGGTACGAATTAGAAAATGCTGATGATGGAAAAATATAACTAACACAACTTTTGTTTACTTCATAATGTTGTAATGAATAATCGTTTGGTAATTGTAATTAATTGTTTAATTGCATTTTATTACCTTATTAGGTTTGACGTTTGAGAACCCCTTTGAAGTTCGTGCTCAAATATTTGTAATAAATTGTCAGTATAAGATTTTAATCGTAATATAATTATTAATAGTGTTAACAGATAAACAAATAATAAATGTTTGATACACTGCAATATAGAACAATAGAAAACTAAATAAACAAAATTGAGTACTTTTAGGACTTCACCGAATATTAAAAAATTGCTGCAAAAAATTGTTAAACAAAATTTTTGTATATAAAAACACAATTAATGCAATCCGTATCAACGACCTGTATACAAGACTCATTTGTGTCTATTTATGCCTTTGCCTTGCCTTTTGTTTTATTCTGGAGTTGGTTATGTAAAAACATTTATTCCCTTGTGTGGGCGAAATTTTTTAATTTCCCCTACTATGGTGTACCTATCGTAACTCTATGATGGATCGTAGATCTGCATATCTGATTACTGGGTTATTGTTGTTTGTAATTTTTAAACCCGCCAGTGTAGACTTTGAATGTCTGTCGACCTTTTGGAAAAGGTTGGTTGCTTTGTCTTTAATATGTGTTTCGATGGGTTTTAAGTTTGTTTCTCAATCGACCTGGTTCTTATGTACCAGGAAGTTTTGAAGATTTTCCGTATTGCCTTATTTTGGATTGTTTGTAGTTTTTTGATATTGGTTTTGCAGGTCTTGTTGAATGTTGTGCTGCAGTAAGTTATTGCGGATAAAATTATTTGTTTGTATAGCAGGATCTTGTTTTGTATGTCCAATTTTTTATTGTTGAATAGTGGTTGTAACAAATTAATAAAAGTGTTAGCTTGATGGTTTTTGTTGCTTATGTCATGCTTCCATGTGAAGCCTTTGTCCAGAG
>NC_051846.1:133547724-133555259 GCF_002237135.1 Teleopsis dalmanni | reverse complement strand
CGAATCAGCAGTTTATGTTTTAAGTCGTAACGCGATACTATCAATCATATCAACAAAAGATAATCTAGTAATGAAAGTAAAGAAATTGCAAGAAGAAGATGAAGATATAAGAATAATTTCAACAATTATTAATCAACAAGAAAACTATGATGAATATTTTCTTTGAACTAAAATTTTGTTTAAATAGAACAATGGAATTGATTTACTGGTGGTACCAAAATCAATAAAAAATGAAATTATTAAAAGCATTCATGATAATGATCATTTTGGCGTAAAGAAAGTTAAAGAAATAATAAAATCACAGTTTTATATAGAAAAAATAAAATTGAAAGGGTTATCAGAAATTGTATAAGATGTATACTGGCAGAAAAGAAACATGGTAAACCAGAAGGATTATTACACCCAATTGACAAGGGAGAGTTACCATTCAATACATATCATAGTGATCATGTGGATCAATTGGATTCTACAGTTAAGATGTAAAAATATTTGCTTGTCGTAATTGATGCTTTTAAAAAATTTAAATAGATTTATGCAACGAAAACAACAAATGTAAATGAGGTGTTAAATAAATTAAAACCACAACAACCAACGTTTGGGAATCCACGTCAAATAGCATTAAATAAACTTACGGCATTCACCTCAGGTGAACTTAAAAAATATTGTGAAGCCGAAAAAATTAAACATGTATTTACAATAACGGGCAAACGGTCATATCGAATGAATTAATTGTATCATTTTACCAGTGTTAACAAAAATGTCATAAGTTCATCCATCAAGATGGTATACACATGTTCCAGCATTACAAAAAGTTCTAAATAGCATACAACAAGGAAATATTCGAAGTATAATTTGAACGGAGTTCAAATTTGGTGTTGAAATGAAGCAAAAATCAGATAATCGTTTGGTCAAAGCATTAGAAAAAGACTTTACAAAATAATATTGTAGTCAAATGTAGTAATGTATTCGAGTAATGTATTCAAAGTCAACAGAAAGACAATTGTAAATAGTTTTGAATAAGTTGTGCAGGCTGTAAGTATTTCTACATTCCGAATCATTAACTCTTATTTGATTCAAATATTTGAAAACAGCCGCAATTTTTTCTTTCAGAGTTGTAAAAAAACAGCATTAAGTCTGGTTGAAATAAATTGCGGTCGAAGAGCAATTTATGTTTCGACATTTCGTTTTATTATTTCTTAAATATCTCTATAGCATTGTAGCATTGGCCTTGTACAATGCTTGTACGAACAATTTCAATAAGTTTTTGATCTTCCTGGATTTAAAAAAAAGGATGAGAAAGTGGTTTTTATTGTAAATTAAACGGGTTATTTTGAAATTATTCGTTGGAAACTAGTTTAATAATTACGATGCAGACGCTCTGTTTCATATCCGACGACGGTGAAGATTTATTTGACATCTATTACACAGATTTCCAAATTCATTGAAACACCTTTTGAAAATAGAATTATCTATGTACTGTCGGAGCTCAAAGTTTAAAGACAAGACAATCGCGTCGAAAACATTATTTCAACTATTTTACAAGTCGATTCTACTAATGAAAAATTTGTACGGATTGTATTATTAATCGCTTCGCCAATTATTGTAGTCCACCTGTTACATGTTTGGAAATCCAAAAACAAAGTTCAAGGAAAGTGTTAAAATGTACAATAGAAACCTATTTTGAATATTTGCACAGAATAGTAAAAAGCCTTTTGCTTGATATAAATCTTGATTATTTGTCAATGCTTTATAAATTTATCAAGTTCAGAGAATAGGGGGGTTAGTATACATTTACCGCAGACAACTTATATAAATATAGATATCACACGACATAAAAAATATGTATCTACTAAAATATCTACTAAAAGAGTACACAAAACCTCAGTATACGTACCATATAGTACATTAGTAAATATTTTAATTGCATTTTAAACGTTTGTTACATTATCTGAATAAGCAAAATTTCTTTAAATTTTTATTTTAATTATTATTATTATTTATCAAGACCTTTTTTGGAGTTACTATTTACTCGTTAAAATTGATCTATGATTAGCTCAATGCTATGAAATTCTTCTTGAGTAAGTGTTCCTATGTTGTGCTTGCTTTCCCTTGTTTTGCAAATCGGCTCCTAATGAACTTGATACCCAAATTTGGCATCGTAACCTATTTTAGCGATTTCCATCATAATTGAATTTTTGCATGGAAAAGAGAAATTCCGAATTCCAAGCCACGCGGGGTGCTTTGGATTAATGGTTCTTCGTTCAATTTACTAGTTCTTTTTTTACAAATGATACAGCTTGTTTTAGTTTCAATATTTGCCAAAGCCTACGCAACTTTGCTATCAATCATCAATCAAGGAGTATTTTTCGAATGTTATAGGAAAAATTCACTCTGACTACTTTACTTTGGACTTCAGCTTATATCTCAAGGTAAGATATTTTAAATATTTATTTTTCACATTTGATATAAATAAGGAATCAAATACGTTTTTATGATTGTAAGAAATATTATATAGTTTTTACTGTTCAATTTTATAACGAAACTTAAAAAAGTTTCTTTCATGAATTTGCAATAAACAGAATAAAGTAGTAAAATATCATGAAAACCGTGAAGAGAAAATAAATTTATTTGAAATCAATAACTTTGTACGCTTTTTGCGTATTTGTATTCGTATAATAAAATAAATAAAACTTTTTTATTTAAAAATTTATTAATGCTTATACATTCTTCACTTTTACATTCTTCAGAGTTACCTTTGTAAGTAATGTTTCAGTTGAACCTGCCTTTAAGTACATATAAATAACTGTGTTTTCCACAAAATAATAGACATCAGAATCTACTGTGCTTTAAATTGAAATTTGATGTATTGGAGTATATATTTATTAACATCAATATTGAATTCTTAAGTGTTTAGAACTAGAACTTGTAAATAAAAATTCACTAAACTTTTTTAATTAAAAATTTAATTATTTTGTTAATTAAAATATAAATGAATGATATCGTAATGAATTTTTTACTCACATAGCCAGTTCATGCGTTCAGTATATTCTACTTTGCGTTTCAAATCTTTCACCAACGCTCGAAAATCATCGTCGTTAAAGTGACAGCGTATTATTGTATTGTTTAGTTGTATAATGCTGTATTCATTGTTGCCATTATTTGCTGTAATGCCTGAACCAGTAGCAGCTGTGCCGGTGCCAGAAGGCGTACCACCGCCACCGCCACCGCCAGCGCCACCGCCACCAACACTGCTACTCTCAATTACGTCGAAACCCTTATGTTGGAAATCGCTGCTTTTGTAAAATGCCGAATTTAAACCGTCCTTGTTGGTGCCATCGACATTGCTGCAAGATTTACTGAGTATGATTGTCGAGCGATTCGCAATTGAATTTGCCGCTAGCAAATGTTCACCTGCAGCGCCGCAGCTGCCACGATGAAATGGAAATTTGGTGCAATTATTGTTTTTGAGCGATATCTGCAATTGAGTGCTCAACGCTTGACCAGGATGTGTGGAACAGTCACTTGCACGTCGTCGACGTAGATTGTCTTCAACGCCACTACTGGGCTGTAAAAATGTATTGTATCTTTGCTGTTGTTGTTGACTAGGGAGTGTGGTATTAGCTTTTATGACAATTGAGTTTTTGGTTTGGAATTTAATGTTTTCAGTCAAATCGGTTCCTCCGTAAGTATTACCGCTATCATCATCTTCGTTGTCATTGCCCAGTGATACAAGAGGCTCTACACTACTGCTTGCAGTTTTGCTGCTCATAATGATTAAATGATTTCGATTGCTGTTTATATTTGCATCAACTGCAACGCTACTGTTACGTCGACTATGGCGATTTCCTATTACGGTAATCTTACTTTTACGATCTTCATAAAACTGTATGAGTAAATCCTCAAGTAACAATATAGATTTTGCAGTCGTAGACGGCTGGCACGGTAATTTACTTGCTGTTATAATAGTGTCGTCCTCGTAAGAACTTTCGGTGGGTAAATAACAGTAACTACTTGCAGCTGAACTTAGTGGCGTTAAGCTTTGTTGTGTATCTAACTTTTCTGTAGAACTTATTTCCTTAAACGTATCTATAATAGAGTGTTTTAGTTGTATTTCTCGTATTTGCTTGCGCTGTTTAGCTGGACTGTATGGATTTATTAACCTGAAGTCACCATATATTTTAGAGAGAAATCGAACGCGAGAAGCAATGAAGCCGATTTTATTCAAAAGGCGAACATCGGAATTAACGCCACATTGAGAACGCTCTTTCCGTGCAAAAACGCGTTGCGCTACTGAGAAGGTAAGAGTAGTGGCTGTATTTGCTGATGTCGTAGATATACTTGTGTTTGAAGGTCGCGAAGTTGGTGCTTCCTCAGATTCACTACTAAACTCAGAAGAACAGCTTATTGCGTCCACATCTGTATATTTAATAGTAGAGTGTTTTATGCTGCTATATGGTAGGTCATGTGGTGTCGTCACTGATCCAACTTCAGCGGCCGTCGTTGCTAGCGATGTCTGAGGACTGCTACGACAACTGTTATTCCTGTACATTTATACGATAATCAACAAAATGTCTGAATTTCGGTATGAGCAACCAAAATTAGTGAAGTCGTCTAGCACAGCTAATAGTAGATAAATCGTTATATATTTCGAGAGTATTATGATTTCAGTCAAAATTTATGATTGCCAAAGACAATATTGTTTTTTACTATATTGGTGCTAAGTCTTTTAATTTAACTTTGTAACTGCTTTAAGAACTTTAAGAACACTACAATTTATTTTTTACTTATTTGCTACGATTAATTTATTTCTTCGTTTACAGCTGTACGGGGCTTCTTTAGAGCGAATTCTGCAAATTTTAATTTCTGTTTTGTAATCATTCCGTATTTTTATTTTTCTTTAAGACATGATATACAAATTTGAAATCTCATTCATTTCCGTCAATTCATTGAAGAATTTCGCTTAACATATTTAATATTAAACGACCACTTTTCTCTAGTTTCTTTCTCTTCTTCGTGATCTTCTTACAATATTAAATGCGGTTTTTGATTAAATATCTGAGTTTCGCTATACTGATTATGCTAACGTCAATGGTGTCTTCTGGTTATATTTGCCACTTAAAAAACACACTTGAGAAAAGCAGAATAGTGGAGTATGAATTAAGCAAAAAAGTAAAGTTTCGCAGCGAAAATTCTGAAAAGAATATAAAAAATATGAATATAATTTTGTTTTATAATCGTGTTTATAAAATAATGATGTATTAATGAGTAAATCAATAATTAATAAATAATAAGCTTAGTGAACTATAAAAGCTTCAGTTTTTTGATGAATATGTCCTTATAAAACCACTTAGAATACAAAGAATTATTTTTATATATAACATATTATTCTTTATTAAAAGACCATAACAAAACTAATATGCAAAGAAAGCATAGATTAAACTTAACAATCTATTAAATATATATCAATTTTTATTTTTAAAATAAAATATATCTATAAATAAGCGGCGAAATACATTTCGAAATTTTATGTAAGCATTATGGGTTCATTCATTTAATACCAAAGCCATTTATATTTCTCTCAATATTAAGCAGAAAAATCCTTCTACTGAACCCTCCACGAGGGTGCCGTCTGGTAATGGGTCACACAGTTTTTTCGTCCTGTACGTTGTCAGGACGGTGCCCAGCTAAGATCAGGAGGAATTGAGTGATTGTCCTTAGCTCTTTAATAGCTGCACACCACTCAATGCTTTCTGATCATGGTTTGAAGGTCCCCTTAACTCGGGAGTGTTACGCGATCCGTGCTCACCGAGTAGGTTTGCAGTCAAGGGGTCTGTCCGACTGTATTTTTGCGGAGCCTCTCCAATATATGACCGCCTTGGGGAGTAACTGTGGTCTAGCCATGGTATGGGACGCTGCTGTGGTGGTCGCTTCTTTCGTCCAAATATCCTCGGGTCCGCCGCGCCTGTCTTACCGGGTAAGGTGGACGATTATGAATATGTTATGATTTCTCCCGACAATGTCTCGGAACTCGTGGCTGGAGAGTATAAACCCACCAAACTTACGGAGGATGAATTGTTGAAATCGGACGACGAGATCGTTGCCGATTCCAATACCGGTTGTACCAGTCACAGTACACCGGCGTCTAATCCAATCCAACCAACAACCAAAAAAATCGACGGCACTCCGTCTACCAGTCAAAGTAGACCGAGTGCAAACCGCACGCCAACGCTTAAAACTGCCAGTCTAAGCAGTAAGGGCAATACAAAATCTCGGAAAAAAACGGCCAACATGGCACGCAAAAATCGTTACCAGCGAGCGCTTTTTATGCTAAAGAAAATTGAGGGCAATAAAAAAGAAGGCAAGGTCCATGAACGAGACGAAGCCGACGCTGTTAAATACCGCGCCATTGTGGAGGAGTATCTTCATGATGAAGGTCTGCGCCAGTCTGTTATCACCGGCAAGAACGTCGGAGATGGCGGCAAGCGTAACAGATCTCAGGAAGATCCCGGCAAGGAGGCGAAGCGGCACAAAGATGGAACGGGGGATGGAAAGCTAATGTCAAGACCGGCACAAGCTTCTCGTCCCTTCAGTGAAGTGGCGAGAGACCATCTCAGTGTGGCCTTGATCGACGAACACAGCTCTAACGGCAAGCTGCTGATGGAGAGGTGGGCGCTGATTGAGACCAAACTGTCCGAATTGGTTATGGCTGAGCTCATGACTAATCCGGGGTCCGTTCCTTCTTTTGACTGCGCAGATATCGTCCGTGGTCACCGAGTGATCAGATGCGACGACGAGTATTCGCGGAGTTTTCTCAGCAAGGCGATCACTAAGATTAGTGAGAACTGGGACGGTTTAAAGCTCAAACTTGTCCCTGCGGCGGAAATTCCATCGAGGCCTCGAGCGCGCGTATGGTTACCCAAAAACCTTGGTCCTCCTGACCTTATTCTGCAGCAGCTAAAGCTACAAAATCCAGAAATCCTGATGGAAGACTGGTCGGTTCTCAAGACCGAAGAACCGCAAAAACACAGCCAATCGTACTTACTTCTTATCAACGAAGAATGCTTGCCAGTCATTGAGGCTAATGACTGCAAGCTGCGTTACGGCATCCGGAAGGCAAAAATCAAAATCTTTAAAAACGCGCCACCGGATAATATTCTGGATGAGGTTGAGGGCACTAGTAAGCTGCTAGATGACCTCATCATCGATAGCAAACCTTGTTGATGTATTAATGGCCAAGGTCGTGCAGATAAACCTGAAACACTCTAAATGTGCCACGGATAATCTGGCTGTCTTACTCAGGGAGGAGGACATCGACCTTGCCATCATCCAAGAGCCCTGGGTTCATAGCTCATGTGTCAAAGGGCTCAACATCAATGGGTATAATCTTTTTTATGACAAAGGACAGGGTAAGCCTAGATCGTGCATTTTAGCAAAAACGCACCTTAATGCTTTTCTCTGCTCTCACTTAAGTTCTTTAGATATAACCACCATCCGGATAGAGCGGAAGCTAAAACCTGCGATTTTGGTAACATCCG
>NC_051846.1:133516914-133547624 GCF_002237135.1 Teleopsis dalmanni | reverse complement strand
CGTGCAGTAATTGCAATTCATTCTCTTGAAAGCAGTAAAGTGGTGTAGTGAAAAAATATCAGTGAAAGTACAATTTATATTAAATTATTTAAGTTAAATTATAAAGTATATCAACAGGTAATTATTTTATTATTAAATTGTTTGTAATAACAAAACAAATAATAGTAAACAGAATGAGGTCAGCTAGTTCTTCAAAAAAAGCAAACAAGCGAGAGGCGTCTAGGATAATAAATAATATTTTTGGTGTACAAAAGAAAAACACAAAACCACAAATTGGAAATGAAGATTTGCAAACACCAGAAGAAATTTTCTCAAATATCAATAATTCTTTTATTGATTGTGATGACTGTCAAAATAACTACGGTAATGTCTTTTTTAACTACGATAGTGATCACGAGGAGATTTTTAGCTTTAAAAATTATGAGAAACCTCAAAATGTAAGAGAACAGTTGAGTCAATGGGCTGTTACCCATAGAATTAGCAATTTGGCTATAAATGATTTATTAAAAATAAATAAAAAATTAAATAAACAAAAAATATAAGAAGCGAAAACTGAAATCACAAGAGAGTGATTTGAATTAATTTATAAATAATTTATATATACTTTTTATATTTTTACTTAATTTTTATACTTTTTATAATACAATAAGTGTTTTGTAATAATTTATTAATAATTTATATATACTTTTTATATTTTTTCTTAAGTTTTTTATTTTTTATAATACAATAAGTGATTTGTAATAGTTTATTAATAATTTATATTATTTACTTTTTTATATTTTTACTTAACTTTTTTACTTTTTATAATAGAATAAGTGTTTTGTAATATTTTAGCAATTTTTATAATACAATAAGTGATTTGTAATAGTTTATTAATAATTTATATTATTTACTTTTTTATATTTTTACTTTACTTTTTACAATAAAAAATTATTATAAAAAATATAAAAAATAAAATTTTTTAATGTTTACAATGTTTTAAGTTGCAGTACTAAAACCACTCATTAATTTGAGTGGAATGCTCACTATTGAGAATGATCGCGCTTAACGAACATTTGCGCGTCTTCCGCAATGGTTTTGGGAGCAGAAAGCGATTCGTCTAAGCGATTCGCGGACGATGGACAACTCTCTCATACAAAAGTATTGCGGAAGCATCGTCTGCGTTTGAATTAAATACGCTTCCACGAGAAACAAAGCACGCAAAAGCATCGCGGACGATTCTTCCGCGATTAAAAATGTACGCTGGGATATATCATATAAATAAAAAGTATTCATTTAAAAATCATTCGTTGCTTATTTGTTAAGTGATTTAACTTCATAACTTTGAAGATAATTTTCAATGTTTGTATAGCCTTAAAAATACTTAAAATAAAAACTATATACATATATAAAACCATAGAATATATTAAATTAACACATAATAGTGTTTCTTAAAACAAAATCCATATTTATAAATTCATAATAGTATTACCATAATTTACTTAAAGTAAAATAATTTTACTTTGTTATTAATTTAGCGTTTAAAGTTTTATTATTGATCATTTTTTTGCTCTTCAAATATGATGAGAATAAGTATACATATAAGCCCCAAGAAAAATGATACTTGAAATTTGCCTTGAGCAAATTACATTCACATCCTCTTTTTGGAATGTGCTGTCAACAACACAGGGCATTTATGCAATTTCCATGCAACATTGTTCATATTCTCCTTTCATTGTTAATGTTATCCTTCTGACACACATACTAATGTTTTGAGTGAATACTTTTGAAAGCAGGACATCATACTGTAATGTTAAATGCATTAAATATGCTACATTTAATTTTATAATTTAAAATACTATCAACATCTTTTTATATCTTTTTACGAAGCATTCTTTTATGTTCCCACACGTGAGAAGGCAATAAAGAATATGCAGTCTTCAAGGATATGCAGCTCATGTTTTCCAAGTTAATATGACTGTACTAAATTTATAAACTAAGTTCTTCATTAAGTGAAGTTTTATTTTTTCCGACAATATGACACAGTATAAGATGTAAAAAATATTTACGTTGTGTATAGAAGTATAGTATTACGGCGACAGGGCAACCCTGAATAGAGTGCATTGGTAAGAGGAGTGAAGCAGTAAAGTCACAGAGAGAGAGAAGTTGAGTTGTTCTTCGTTATGTGTGTGAACATTACAAATTATACATTACACATTATAATACATTACACATTATTATATATTACATATTATTATACATTACATATTATTATACATTACATACTCGTATTATTAAATATTGAATACTGTTAAACATTAAATATTATTAAATTTGATACTAAATGGATGTAAATAGCAATACATTTCATTTTTTTTTGTTGGATTTCGCTTTTTCATTTTGTTTAACGGATTTTAACAAATATTGACTTCATTACCTGCAATCTGGCTGAAACTCTTTTGTTAACTTCTCTAATAACGTAAAAAGACCGTTACCTCGCGAAAAAATTTTAAATAATTTGTATATTAGACAATTTATAAATGGCCATATATGGATATGATTATGTAATTGAAGGAGAGTTGAAGTTTTTTGAATTTTAAATATAATTAATTGAATATCTGATAAATACTTGACATTATTTATATTTTAGTACTAATATTAACCGCTTATATAAAAAATATTTATATTAAAAGTATTTTCAAAAATTTGTAAAAAATTATTTAATAGCCCATCGGCCATATATCCATATATGTTAACGTTATATTAACATACTTGAACGAAATTTCATAAACTATGTAGCTTTTAGATTGTTACTTACGGAAAATAGTGGTGCCGTTTATATGGGATCAATTACCTACTATCTTGAGAGTCATAATATACAACCCATTTTAGTTAATCTAAAAATATTTGCGCCAAGATTATACATTATATACTATGTATACTATATTTCTAATAAAATGTGTAAAGACAAAAATAGAACGATGAAAACTCATTGGAAGATAACTTGGATACTTTAACTAATATTTCTTAAATAATATATTTTCATTTTCGGCTATTATTTTAGTTATCTACACTTATACTGCACTTATATTTATATAAATTAAGCTGAAAATAATATTTATGTACTTTACATATTATCTTGCCAAGAAAATGAAGCCACATTAAAAAATCTTTAGTTTTTATTTCTGTTTAGTAAAGTCTGTATTTTATTGTTAAAATAAGGCAAGCTGTAAAATTGAAAAAAAACTAAAGTTCAAAATAAAAATGTAATATTAAGGATGTTATCTATTTTGTATTCAATTCAACCAAAATGCAAAAAAATTTAGTTCAAATATTATTTCAATTGTGTTGACAACAAAAGGATAAAGCCACAAAATAACTGCAGCCTCTTGGCAATAAATAAATGAAAGCCAAACTGAATGAATGGATGTGGTCACAACAAACAGTGAAACTTGACCTAAAATTTGCTTTTATATGGAATTAAATAAAGCCACAATTATACTCATGCTGGGAAAGCGAAAACAATGCGTAGGCAATTTGACATTGCGAGGAATACATTTCCACACTTGCACAAAAAACAGCACTTGCACAACCACATGGCACATAGCCAGAGAGCGATGTTTATGTGAAGGTATCCCTACAAATTCTGTTGAGTAATTATGCCGCCCTATGTCATTCTGTATGAAAGTAAATTTATTTTTACTTCCGTATCCTTAGCTTAAAGTTCCTTCGCACAAACACATACATTCTAAGTACACAAACACATATTTAAAAGAAAATTGTGTTCAATTCAAACATTTCGAATGGTTAGTCTACATCTAAGGAAACCATTTTATGGAAAGCTATTTTCTGGAGTACATTTCATAGAAAGCCAAATACTAAATAAGTAATCAGAATATAGGTGTACTCTATAAATGTGTGTAGACTTACACCATTCACGATATTTTATAGGGATCTTAATTGAAAAAGAATCGCAAGAAGTGGGGAAATTTGACATAGTTATAAGGCTCTGCACTTCGGTAAATAGGTAAATGGAATTCTTAAAATGTTCAGTTTTTTAAATAAATTACTTATAAAAATTTAAACTTTATATTTGCAAATGAAGGTTTGTAACAGGAAATGTAAACTATGATCTTAAGATAAAAGTTTTTTCAAATGAACTACAAAAAAAAATGTAACAATTTTGAAAACAATATAATCGAATTCAGATGGTTTCGGAGGGCCAATTTTCTAAAAAATATTAGTTGTGCATAAGTATTCAGTTGCAGATACATTTAATTAATGTTATTCTTAATAATTGAAAGATTTAGTTCTGCAACAACGAATTATGTTTTATTGCTAAACTATATGTTAATCTTTTTGCAAAATTGATATAATAGTATTATGGTGCTTATGGGTGACATGAAGGGGTCTGATAAATTAATTTTTCAAATACCTCTAAAAACAATACCACCCTGGAAATACTTATTTCTTAATTAAAAAAACTTGTAAGGATAATACCGTCCTAAAATTTTTAAGTTTTATGTAGAATTTTATTACAAATCGAAATCAAAAATATTATGTAAGATTAATTCATTATTTATTCCTTAAAAATGCATTTAATGGACTTAAAGTACCCATGTGTTTGATGTGTTTTTGCCGAGAAAAAAAATTTAAAAGATTTCAAAAAAAATTGCGTCCTAACCATTTTTATTGCTTTGTAAAATACAACACTAAAGTAAAATTAAATATAAAAAATGAAAATTCCCGGTTTACATTTAGAAAAACTTTTTTTTAGAAATTTACCGGTTAATATTAGTATTTAATTAAAAACAATTTTAACTTTTTTAACTATTCTCAAAAGTTCAATCAATTATCTTCTAAACGCAAACTTCAAGTTTCCATCATTTATATAGCTTGAGATATGGCCGTTTAAAAATATGTCTACGATGCCAATTCTCAAAACCCGATGGGTCTATATCTTCTTTGAAAATTTTCTTGACTTCTTCTTCATAACCTTTGAAGATATGGGTCTTCTTATTTTATGAAAGGAGCTCATAAAAAAATGTTCAACCAAATCGGAAATGATGAGGTCAATTTTTTCCCAATATTCGTCAGATTTGTTAAAGAATGATTCATATACACTTTACTTTTATTTTAAGTAATAGATACGTTTCAAAAAAACCATTTAAAAAAGGTATGGTTTTGTGATAAAATAGACGATATGTGGCACAGCTTTGTAAAATCGTGCAAAGTAAAAAAGTAACTACAAAATGTTAAAAAAAAATTTATAAAAAAAATTAAAATTATTATTTATGACGAAAAGAAACTATTTAAAAGTTAGAAAAATTCGAATAGCAAAGAAAAGACAAGAGCGTTGCCAAGTACTCATCATCAGTGGTGTTAGGAAATATTCGAATTTCTTTTCAATTAGTTTTCTTTTTAATTAGTCCGTATATAATTTGTTTGGACTGCAAGCGCCAGGCTTAGAACTCGTGTCTGTCAAATAAGAAGCGATGACTAATTGTGTTTTTCCACAGGTAACCAAGGCTGCACAAGCGTTCCTTCCATGAATACATTTAGTGGAGATGGAAGTTATTCAGTGGAATGAATTTGAACAACAGGAAAGAATGATGTAATAGAATGAGGATCAAAAAATTATTTATGTATAAAGACTACTTCGTGACCAAGCAAAGGTATTAACGAGAACAATTTTTGTTGCAATTTGGAAAAATTTGAAACAAGAATTGTTAATCGAGTTTGCGAAAAAATTAAATAGCAATGGGGTACATCAGTAATTGCTTTCCGGAGAAAAACGAATAAAGAAAGTGTACGCACTCGAAACGCGTTAAATCGGTCTAATTAACAAAATTGACGAAGAATCTGCAGTACAATATGTTATGTAACGAATATGGTTACAAGGCATCAGACCGAAAATTAAAGAAAATTAAACTGAAGAAAATGTCTATTGATTAGGACAATAGATTTAAAAAACGGATTAAAAACGGATTTTTTCAATCAATAAAGAAAGTCAAATATAATTATCATTTGTTACACACAGCGGACAGTATATTTTTTTGAGGACATCATTTGAATGCTGCAATTCACCATCAATTTTTCAACGATTTATAAATGAAACATTTCAAGAATTAATTAAAATACATATAGTTCCATATATGTATGGATGATGTAGTAGAAATAGCAAAATATAATGACGAAGCTATTAAAATATTAAATGTTGTATTCGATTGTCCAGCAACAGCTGGATTAATTATAAAGTCTAAGATATGTCAATTCTTGCGCCGATCAATTGAATTTTTAAGTCACGTTATATGGTAGACAATTAGTAGCGAGGCGTCAGCTTTTTGGCAAGGTGTTCACAATTTAATCAAAACAGAATTCCAACTATAACGTATTCCCCTACTTCTAAGTTTTGTCCTTTCCACAAGCTAATAGCGTACAAGACCAACAAAACAATTTATTTAAATGTTCGCAGCCTGTGATTCACTGGTTTTTATTTACCATAAAGCTGTAGCTGTAGGAAAACGACGACTTATCATAGATTTCGACATTTTTACAACAGGTATCAAATTCTTCATATCTGGAGTTGGTTTATTCATTTTATGAATTAAAATCTTTTTTTCAGAAGATCATTTAAAAAAAGATATTTGACTCAAATCTTTAATCACACATTTATCCATTTCTAAATATTATATTAATATTAATATTTTTAATTTCTTTCTTTACTTTTACCATTTGCTAGTATAAAATTGCAATAATAACCTCTACATAAGAGTAAGAAACTCTCATGCATTCATTTACTCTTTTACTTTGTATTTACAATGCCCGGTTCAGTTTTTTTACTGAACCATATGCCCATATGAAACAGCAACCGTGACTTTGATTGTATTTGCACGCTTTGTATAAACTTTTGGTTCAGTTTAGTGGAATGATCCTCTCGTCAAATGTAAAACGATTTTCGCTCAGTCATTTCTTTTCTCTTTTGTATTTACTTTGCATAACATTGGAAGTGCACTTTTTTATTGAACCGCTTGCACGCATTAATTTAAGAGCTAAGATTATTTTACGAACATATATTTGTTTGTATGTTTTGTGTTGTGTATTCAATATTGAACATAGTCCCAATGTGAATGTTATTTCATTTGCATGCTTTGTAAGCAACGCGGTGCAGTTTTTTTCTGAACCTTAGTATATTTCAAGAGGAATGTGTTTTCTCTTTTATTAATTATAAGCAATGTTGGGTGTATCTAACATATGTTTGATTTTGTTTGTATTCTACGTTTTGTGTTTATGTTAATCTGTTTGGAAAAGCTATTGATTCAAAAACTTCATATAAAAAAAATTTAGCATTTTGATGTTAATCAGTTGCTTGAACGACTCAAAATGCGTAATCTGATTAGTTTGTTGTGTGTAAATGCCTTGGCAGCACTCGCATCAACAGCAAAAGCGAAACATACGTTAACAGTGAAAATTGTTTACACACAATTCAAACAGCTGAGAGAGACAGCTAACAAATTTCTATACAAAAGTTCATTTTAAGTTATTATTACGACACTTGGGACTGGCAGCACTATTAATCAAATTTGTACTAATCTGAGAATAACCGAAATAGTTGATTCCCTGCTTAGTTTCATTTTTGTGTGCAAATTTTTGTTGTAATCAACTACTAAGCAACGAATCAGTTGCCTGAATACCCCTATTATAAAAAATGTTAAGTAGCAATATAGCCAGATTATTTACCTAATAAAAAAAAATCTAAAAAGGAAGCTTTGTTAAGGTGTTCAGTGAACACTCTGAACCATTCGACGCCTCGCCTCTGTAGACAACGGTTGTTTAAAATTATTAACGTTAAAAACAGAACCAACAGAACAAGAATTCCTCAGTTTAACTGGACATTTTAAAAAATTTATTAAAGGAAATTTAATCATTGCGAAACCACTATGAGATTTGTTACGTACAAACCAAGAAATCAAGACGCATTGCTTTCGAAATATTGAATCAAAAATTAGCCAATGAACCAGTGCTGAAAATATATCAACATGAAGTGGAAACTTAGGTAGAAAAAGGTAGTGAAAATAACGAATTTCAATCAGTGTATTTCATGTCATTAAAAACAACTGTAACTGAAAAAAATATGATTCATACATGTTAGAAACATTGGTAGTTGTAAAGGCGTTAAGAAAATTTAAATTGTACTTGTTGGAAAGAAAATTGAAAGTAATAACTAACTGCAAGTCGTTTCAAAAAACAATAAAAAAGAAAGATGTGATCTCAAAAGTAGGTAGATGGGTAATGGAAATGCAAAAATTCGATTTTTAAATTGAACACCGATCGAATCAGCAGTTTATGTTTTAAGTCGTAACGCGATACTATCAATCATATCAACAAAAGATAATCTAGTAATGAAAGTAAAGAAATTGCAAGAAGAAGATGAAGATATAAGAATAATTTCAACAATTATTAATCAACAAGAAAACTATGATGAATATTTTCTTTGAACTAAAATTTTGTTTAAATAGAACAATGGAATTGATTTACTGGTGGTACCAAAATCAATAAAAAATGAAATTATTAAAAGCATTCATGATAATGATCATTTTGGCGTAAAGAAAGTTAAAGAAATAATAAAATCACAGTTTTATATAGAAAAAATAAAATTGAAAGGGTTATCAGAAATTTTATAAGATGTATACTGGCAGAAAAGAAACATGGTAAACCAGAAGGATTATTATACCCAATTGACAAGGGAGAGTTACCATTCAATACATATCATAGTGATCATGTGGATCAATTGGATTCTACAGTTAAGATGTAAAAATATTTGCTTGTCGTAATTGATGCTTTTAAAAAATTTAAATAGATTTATGCAACGAAAACAACAAATGTAAATGAGGTGTTAAATAAATTAAAACCACAACAACCAACGTTTGGGAATCCACGTCAAATAGCATTAAATAAACTTACGGCATTCACCTCAGGTGAACTTAAAAAATATTGTGAAGCCGAAAAAATTAAACATGTATTTACAATAACGGGCAAACGGGCAAACGGTCATATCGAATGAATTAATTGTATCATTTTACCAGTGTTAACAAAAATGTCATAAGTTCATCCATCAAGATGGTATACACATGTTCCAGCATTACAAAAAGTTCTAAATAGCATACAACAAGGAAATATTCGAAGTATAATTTGAACGGAGTTCAAATTTGGTGTTGAAATGAAACAAAAATCAGATAATCGTTTGGTCAAAGCATTAGAAAAAGACTTTACAAAATAATATTGTAGTCAAATGTAGTAATGTATTCGAGTAATGTATTCAAAGTCAACAGAAAGACAATTGTAAATAGTTTTGAATAAGTTGTGCAGGCTGTAAGTATTTCTACAGTCCGAATCATTAACTCTTATTATTTGATTCAAATATTTGAAATATTTATAAAAAAACAGCATTAAGTCTGGTTGAAACAAATTGTTTTATTATTTCTTAAATATATCTATAGCATTGTAGCATTGGCCTTGTACAATGCTTGTACGAACAATTTCAATAAGTTTTTGATCTTCATGGATTTAAAAAAAAGGATGAGAAAGTGGTTTTTATTGTAAATTAAACGGGTTATTTTGAAATTATTCGTTGGAAACTAGTTTAATAATTACGATGCAGACGCTCTGTTTCATATCCGACGACGGTGAAGATTTATTTGACATCTATTACACAGATTTCCAAATTCATTGAAACACCTTTTGAAAATAGAATTATCTATGTACTGTCGGAGCTCAAAGTTTAAAGACAAGACAATCGCGTCGAAAACATTATTTCAACTATTTTACAAGTCGATTCTACTAATGAAAAATTTGTACGGATTGTATTATTAATCGCTTCGCCAATTATTGTAGTCCACCTGTTACATGTTTGGAAATCCAAAAACAAAGTTCAAGGAAAGTGTTAAAATGTACAATAGAAACCTATTTTGAATATTTGCACAGAATAGTAAAAAGCCTTTTGCTTGATATAAATCTTGATTATTTGTCAATGCTTTATAAATTTATCAAGTTCAGAGAATAGGGGGGTTAGTATACATTTACCGCAGACAACTTATATAAATATAGATATCACACGACATAAAAAATATGTATCTACTAAAATATCTACTAAAAGAGTACACAAAACCTCAGTATACGTACCATATAGTACATTAGTAAATATTTTAATTGCATTTTAAACGTTTGTTACATTATCTGAATAAGCAAAATTTCTTTAAATTTTTATTTTAATTATTATTATTATTTATCAAGACCTTTTTTGGAGTTACTATTTACTCGTTAAAATTGATCTATGATTAGCTCAATGCTATGAAATTCTTCTTGAGTAAGTGTTCCTATGTTGTGCTTGCTTTCCCTTGTTTTGCAAATCGGCTCCTAATGAACTTGATACCCAAATTTGGCATCGTAACCTATTTTAGCGATTTCCATCATAATTGAATTTTTGCATGGAAAAGAGAAATTCCGAATTCCAAGCCACGCGGGGTGCTTTGGATTAATGGTTCTTCGTTCAATTTACTAGTTCTTTTTTTACAAATGATACAGCTTGTTTTAGTTTCAATATTTGCCAAAGCCTACGCAACTTTGCTATCAATCATCAATCAAGGAGTATTTTTCGAATGTTATAGGAAAAATTTACTCTGACTACTTTACTTTGGACTTCAGCTTATATCTCAAGGTAAGATATTTTAAATATTTATTTTTCACATTTGATATAAATAAGGAATCAAATACGTTTTTATGATTGTAAGAAATATTATATAGTTTTTACTGTTCAATTTTATAACGAAACTTAAAAAAGTTTCTTTCATGAATTTGCAATAAACAGAATAAAGTAGTAAAATATCATGAAAACCGTGAAGAGAAAATAAATTTATTTGAAATCAATAACTTTGTACGCTTTTTGCGTATTTGTATTCGTATAATAAAATAAATAAAACTTTTTTATTTAAAAATTTATTAATGCTTATACATTCTTCACTTTTACATTCTTCAGAGTTACCTTTGTAAGTAATGTTTCAGTTGAACCTGCCTTTAAGTACATATAAATAACTGTGTTTTCCACAAAATAATAGACATCAGAATCTACTGTGCTTTAAATTGAAATTTGATGTATTGGAGTATATATTTATTAACATCAATATTGAATTCTTAAGTGTTTAGAACTAGAACTTGTAAATAAAAATTCACTAAACTTTTTTAATTAAAAATTTAATTATTTTGTTAATTAAAATATAAATGAATGATATCGTAATGAATTTTTTACTCACATAGCCAGTTCATGCGTTCAGTATATTCTACTTTGCGTTTCAAATCTTTCACCAACGCTCGAAAATCATCGTCGTTAAAGTGACAGCGTATTATTGTATTGTTTAGTTGTATAATGCTGTATTCATTGTTGCCATTATTTGCTGTAATGCCTGAACCAGTAGCAGCTGTGCCGGTGCCAGAAGGCGTACCACCGCCACCGCCACCGCCACCGCCAGCGCCAGCGCCACCGCCACCAACACTGCTACTCTCAATTACGTCGAAACCCTTATGTTGGAAATCGCTGCTTTTGTAAAATGCCGAATTTAAACCGTCCTTGTTGGTGCCATCGACATTGCTGCAAGATTTACTGAGTATGATTGTCGAGCGATTCGCAATTGAATTTGCCGCTAGCAAATGTTCACCTGCAGCGCCGCAGCTGCCACGATGAAATGGAAATTTGGTGCAATTATTGTTTTTGAGCGATATCTGCAATTGAGTGCTCAACGCTTGACCAGGATGTGTGGAACAGTCACTTGCACGTCGTCGACGTAGATTGTCTTCAACGCCACTACTGGGCTGTAAAAATGTATTGTATCTTTGCTGTTGTTGTTGACTAGGGAGTGTGGTATTAGCTTTTATGACAATTGAGTTTTTGGTTTGGAATTTAATGTTTTCAGTCAAATCGGTTCCTCCGTAAGTATTACCGCTATCATCATCTTCGTTGTCATTGCCCAGTGATACAAGAGGCTCTACACTACTGCTTGCAGTTTTGCTGCTCATAATGATTAAATGATTTCGATTGCTGTTTATATTTGCATCAACTGCAACGCTACTGTTACGTCGACTATGGCGATTTCCTATTACGGTAATCTTACTTTTACGATCTTCATAAAACTGTATGAGTAAATCCTCAAGTAACAATATAGATTTTGCAGTCGTAGACGGCTGGCACGGTAATTTACTTGCTGTTATAATAGTGTCGTCCTCGTAAGAACTTTCGGTGGGTAAATAACAGTAACTACTTGCAGCTGAACTTAGTGGCGTTAAGCTTTGTTGTGTATCTAACTTTTCTGTAGAACTTATTTCCTTAAACGTATCTATAATAGAGTGTTTTAGTTGTATTTCTCGTATTTGCTTGCGCTGTTTAGCTGGACTGTATGGATTTATTAACCTGAAGTCACCATATATTTTAGAGAGAAATCGAACGCGAGAAGCAATGAAGCCGATTTTATTCAAAAGGCGAACATCGGAATTAACGCCACATTGAGAACGCTCTTTCCGTGCAAAAACGCGTTGCGCTACTGAGAAGGTAAGAGTAGTGGCTGTATTTGCTGATGTCGTAGATATACTTGTGTTTGAAGGTCGCGAAGTTGGTGCTTCCTCAGATTCACTACTAAACTCAGAAGAACAGCTTATTGCGTCCACATCTGTATATTTAATAGTAGAGTGTTTTATGCTGCTATATGGTAGGTCATGTGGTGTCGTCACTGATCCAACTTCAGCGGCCGTCGTTGCTAGCGATGTCTGAGGACTGCTACGACAACTGTTATTCCTGTACATTTATACGATAATCAACAAAATGTCTGAATTTCGGTATGAGCAACCAAAATTAGTGAAGTCGTCTAGCACAGCTAATAGTAGATAAATCGTTATATATTTCGAGAGTATTATGATTTCAGTCAAAATTTATGATTGCCAAAGACAATATTGTTTTTTACTATATTGGTGCTAAGTCTTTTAATTTAACTTTGTAACTGCTTTAAGAACTTTAAGAACACTACAATTTATTTTTTACTTATTTGCTACGATTAATTTATTTCTTCGTTTACAGCTGTACGGGGCTTCTTTAGAGCGAATTCTGCAAATTTTAATTTCTGTTTTGTAATCATTCCGTATTTTTATTTTTCTTTAAGACATGATATACAAATTTGAAATCTCATTCATTTCCGTCAATTCATTGAAGAATTTCGCTTAACATATTTAATATTAAACGACCACTTTTCTCTAGTTTCTTTCTCTTCTTCGTGATCTTCTTACAATATTAAATGCGGTTTTTGATTAAATATCTGAGTTTCGCTATACTGATTATGCTAACGTCAATGGTGTCTTCTGGTTATATTTGCCACTTAAAAAACACACTTGAGAAAAGCAGAATAGTGGAGTATGAATTAAGCAAAAAAGTAAAGTTTCGCAGCGAAAATTCTGAAAAGAATATAAAAAATATGAATATAATTTTGTTTTATAATCGTGTTTATAAAATAATGATGTATTAATGAGTAAATCAATAATTAATAAATAATAAGCTTAGTGAACTATAAAAGCTTCAGTTTTTTGATGAATATGTCCTTATAAAACCACTTAGAATACAAAGAATTATTTTTATATATAACATATTATTCTTTATTAAAAGACCATAACAAAACTAATATGCAAAGAAAGCATAGATTAAACTTAACAATCTATTAAATATATATCAATTTTTATTTTTAAAATAAAATATATCTATAAATAAGCGGCGAAATACATTTCGAAATTTTATGTAAGCATTATGGGTTCATTCATTTAATACCAAAGCCATTTATATTTCTCTCAATATTAAGCTTCCCCTCTCGTAACCTCTTAAGCATATGTTTTAATTCAAGAAATGAAAAAAACTTATCAAAACACATGATGTCCAAAAAAATCTACCAATAAAGAAGCAGTGAGTTATATAATCTGCTACATATCACAAATTGCTTATTAAAATAGCTTAATTCGTATATTTAAGTCATTTAATTTGATAGTCAATACGTTTCTGTACACAAATGGATTATGAAAATATAATGCTCTAATATTGTTTTTTTCTTTTTGGAGAATTGTAGATCATTTTACTAGAAAATCTAATTATTCTTAAAAAAAATCTGATTACTGTTAAAATTTTGCAAAATTGTTGTTTTGTTTTTTGTATATCTAATAACTTATTTACTGAACACTTTATAGAGGTTTTCAAAAAGTGGTGAACTACAACAACAAAAATTTTTTTATATTATATTAATAAATTAAATTTTTGTTTGAACGTATAGCTGTTTCCAATATAGCCAAATACCCATCACCAGTGGTCTTGGAAATAATTCTTGTATTTAATTATTCGTAATTACATTTTATTAGAAAAAAATTAAGCAAAAAATTAAAATAACCTTTTTTACTAAACTACGTAATAATAATTATAACAAAATATTAAATTAAATATGAAATTAATTTATTTATAAAGCAACAATATATTTTTAGCGACAATTTTATAATTATAAAAATATAAAATAGATTTTAACAATTTTTAAACAATACACATTAAAATACACATTAAAATAATTATTTGCAAGTCATCACAACTTTATAATAATATTTAAAAGTTTATAATAATCAATGAAATTTAATTCGAATTCAAGTATAAAAAATGGAGAAGTTGCAACAAATTGCCGCAAGTGTGCATTGCTCAATTCAACAAAATATATTTTAACCGCAATTCCGTTTGCGTCCAGCTTGTGTAATTTTAGTTATTTTCAGTGCAAAAAGTGCTCCGTACTTTTTGCGCTGAAAATCTTGCAATCTAACGTACACTGCTTAATATGAGCACGTATGTAGTTATGCTGCAATTGTCCACCATTGGTAACGCTGTTACTAAACGGGATATATTTCTATTGTATAGTGATAACTAAATGATTTGCCGTTAGCTATTTGGGTTTGCTTAAATCAATTCGAAAAGATTTAAAATCTATAACGACATGTTTTGTTCGTCCCTATTTGCTGGGGTAAAGTTACTGGTTGGTCCCGGATCTTTGCAATAAATTTATAAATAATAGGAGACAGTGTTTTAAGTATTTATTTTAAATATTTATTTATTAGGCCACTTGCTTAAATCTAACAATGTTTGTATATTTAAAATCTATATTGTAACTCAGTCCAGAGTATTACAGGATATTTGGTAATAGCCAGAGTATTCTTGTCTTCGGTTTCACTTAACGCGATGCCGTTGCTTGCTTTACATTGAAATGTTATTAAAGTTTTATGTATAAACGTATTCACGCTTATAGAAGTTAGAATATAAGAATATCAACGTATTCCCGGTTATATAGAACTCAGTGGATAGAACATATGTTAAACGAATTCACGCTTATATCGGACTCAGTGGATAAAATATAAACGTATTTACGCTTATATAGGACTCAGTGGACAAGATATAAACGTCTTCACGTTTATATAGGAGTCAGTGGAAGCATATAAACGTATTCCCATTTATATAGAACTCAGTGGATAGGATATAAACGTATTCAAGCTTATGTAGGATTCAATAGGAGGTATATGCATATCAAAGAAAAAAAATTGATTAACTGGTTTTTTATACTTAGTTCCGCTGGGGACTTCGTGCGCTGTCTTCGAATGTTCAAGTCCCTGATATGCTTGTGATGAGTTGATGACAAAGTGTTTTTCTGAACAAATGCGTCGTCGTATATACGCATCAGACCGAACTGTAATGCAGCGCAAATGCTTTGTTTACAGCTGGTTTGCATGTTCGCCGTAGTTCTTTTTGTAATATGCACGTGCATCACTATATGCATTGAGTTCTCTGAATAAAAGCTCAGAGAACTCAATGCAGCCTTTAATAATTATATTTATTTATTAAAGTAAGATAATAATATTTAATAATTAATAATTATTTATTAAAATAAATACGGCAGGTGTATTATTCGTTTATTTAAACATATTTTTATTTATTTAAATATATTTGTGAATGCATTTTTTATGTGTTTTTAGATCGATTCATGTGATGCAGTTAATGCATGCGGGGGTGGGTTTTTGGTAAGTTATTTACATTAAATATAATAAATAAAAACCAACCAATTTCTATTTCAGATATCAACTCCAGACTGATTGCATGTAGGTTGGAAATTAGTAAAAATTTCCATCTTCCAAATCTCGACTTTAAGTGTAAGCCAATCGCTCTATTTAAATAAAATTGCATTTATTTAATTAAAACATTTGATAAATGTTAAGTTATATGCTACGGTTGAAAAGTTTGTTATATTTTACTGTACAACCAAAATTAAAAATTGATATTAGTAAATAGCTACCTTGAATGAATCTTCCAAAAATAGGGTTTTTTTTAATAAAAAAAAATTTTTTATTATAGGTTGTAGGTCGAAGTTTACATTATTATAAAAATGACATATTTATAAATAATGTTAAAAAATGGAAAAATATTAAATTTAGGTCCCTGTGCATAGGCTTGTTTCTATTTGTATTGCAATTAACTTTAAAAAATATTTTTATATAAAAGTTATATATTTTGACGAATAGTAAAATTTTTTACCTAATCTTCTCAAGTGCACTTTGTAGTAATGAAGCATCGTACATAAAACTCCTGCAGCTGTTCTTGAAGGTCCGCTGATTTTTATGTCTCTAAATGAACTGAATAACATTTTGTAGCGATTCATTGGAAAATGCATTTTGAAAATTGCAATTCTATGTCTCATAACGAATTCTGCAAAAATTTCTGCTGATTTGTGGCATCATAAAATGTCACATGATTGTCAAAATTGATAAATGATAATTGAAAAATAAATAATGTAAGCGGTATACTATTATATGTATGCTGTCGGTACTCAGATACTTGGAATTGAAAATATCTAGAACTATTAGTTTTACGTTACTATATGTGTTGTTATGCTTCAAATAATGCGGGAAAAATGAAATACTGCGAAGCAGAAAGTAATGGTTGCTTGTGTGTGTCAAATAGTTCTAAACAGAGTCACATACTGAATCGAACACATTACTATTAGTGCTTTCAGGTAGTTTTTAATTTTCGCAATTCTTTAGCTCTCTATTGTGATTAGTTTAAGCACAAATTGCATTTTGCAATTTAATCGATGAGTGAATCTGTATGGACTACTTAACAACCTTACAGAAAACCATATTCCAAATTGAGTCATGCTAATATTTTCACTCATCGATTTTCTAGGTAAAAGCAATATTAATAAATGCATTGCATATAGATGACATGTGCGCGCACCGAATATGCTGTTACCACCGATTCACTTATGGGGTTTGTAGTATGACATCCAATGATGTCATATGTAGTTATGTGCCATGTCAAATGGTAGCCAGACATCATGAATATATGACATAAATGGTATTACAATACAGGGAAACTTATTCATTTTCATTTTAGCTATCATTTTTTTAAACATCAACTAATAATCACTTAAAATACGCAAACGTCAAAATAGCCAATTCTATTATTTTTGTATAAGAGTTTTTAAAAGAGCTTTTTCTTTTTCAATAAACCCATAATTAAAAAAAAATTATTTCAAAACATCAATTTATATTTAGGGCAATCAGTTTTATCAATCGCCACCAAAGTAAAAGAATTTGGAAATCTGAATTAATTTTAATAATATAATTGGTAATTGAGTATTGTGTTTTAATAAAATATAATTTTATTATAAAAAGCAAATTTTTTTACTGTAACACTTTTGTAACATCTCTGTTACATTTCTAATTTAAGTAATTATTAAAACGTAGCTAACATTTTCTTTATGACGCTACTAAAAAATTGTGTGATAAAATCAAATTTCAACTTAATTGAAACAAGTCACTTACAACGTATTTAAATTAAGTTACTCTTGTGTTTATCACTTTTACTCCTCAGTGAAAGTTTTTCACTTCAAAGTAAGCCAAGCATCATGTCTCACTGAATATTCTTTTAGTATTTCCTACTTTTAAAATTTTCCACCCAAGAATCGAAAATACTTATTTGTTTAGTATGTGAAGAAACGCAAAAGAAATTTTAATTTTCAGTAGAAGAAAAGCAAAGTAATTAGCGTTTTAATTTAAATGAGACAGTATTAAATTAAGTTTGGGAATAACAATGAAAACTTTCAACGCTTCAAAATAATTAAAACTTATAAAAATATTATAAATTTTTTAACAACATTTACTTCGATTTTCGACAAAAAAAAATTTTATGTCACATCATGCAGCAACTTTTATTAAAGTCGACAAAATAATTTCAATAACCAATATTAAATGTATCTTCGATTTTAAGAATGATTTCAATACCATGTACCCCACAGCATGTAAGATATCCCCTGTAGAATAAGCAATCAGAAATGCTCTTGATAATAACAGGCATCAATTGATAATGTCTGTCACTCTCAAGTAATATTTGGATAAGTATTGAAGCATTGAAGCATTTACTTAATCATATCACCAGTTTACAACCAAAATTTCCAAAGACGATACTTACATTTTCTATAGTGAAATTTTCCGTAGAACTCGAAAATCAGAATGATTTATTTGCGAAAAGCTGTTATATTATTTTTTCTTTAAACATCACTCTGCATATGTCTTTTGTTGAAGATACTATATATATTATTGTATATCAGATTAAAGATGAAAATTGTACGAATATTTTAAGATACATAACATTAATGCGACTTTATCAGTTTAGCTGCTATAGGGAGGTTTCGAAGAGTAGTAGACTACAGCAACAATAATTCTTTTTACATTATTTTAATTAATTAAATCTTTGGATGACCATAAAGCTGTTTTATTTATACGAAAATATTGTGGTGGAAGTCTTAAACGCAACAAAATAGAAAGCAAATAGTTACTTCATTTATCTTAAAATACTGAATTTTGGTTCCTTTCCTTCAGGTTTTGAAATTGCTTAACTATTTGAATTCTGAAGACTCCTTGGACGGACAAAGTTTTAAATGAAGAAGTTCTAACAAGATTAAGAAAAGATAGAGAACTCCTAAAATCTATAAAAATATGAAAAACGAGCTATTTTGGTCATATCATCCGAGGTCCAAAATATGAATTCCTGCAACTGATTTTGGAAGGCAGAATCAAAGACGAACGCGGAACATCCGACACTGGACTGGGTTAAGAACAATTGGAGACTTGGCACATACTGCTAGGGACAGAGAGAACTTCAAAAACATTATTTCTAACATATTGTAATTTATATGATTTTATAACATTCAAGTTTTGAATAAACAAATAAATAAAGAACAACTGATTTTGTGTTTTTGTTGTAACACCAAATGCTACAACAAAAACATAAAATAGTTTCATTAACTATGGTTAGAACTGTGCACGATCTCATAGCTGAACCCGACAGCAATAGTTGATTTGACATATTTGACTATTAATTACCCCCAATGAGTATTTAATACATTGAATAGTATTGAATAATCTTTGACTGTATATTGTCATATATTATAATATACTTAATATATCATAATCATAATTATACCTAATATATCATAATCATAATTATAGATCATTATATCATAATATGTGTGTGAACCACACCTAATTATAATTATACTGTAACATTCTCTTTTAGTTTTTAAGACAATTACTATAATTTTAGATTTTAAGATTTTTGAGAAACAAATAAAGAGTTAGTTATAAATGTACTGCAGAGGAGTGTGTTTCGTTTCAACTCAACTTAACTATATACACAAGTGCGTTCTACCAGCAAATTTTCGAATAAATGAGAGCATCTGAGGAAGCGTGACAACCCTGTCGAAATTTGAAAATGTTACACAGACTTTACTCGTACATTTTATTTCAAGTAAAATTTGTGTTGATGTGTGAATCAGCTGCTTTGGTTTGAATTTAAGTTTTTATATTGTTTATTTCTGCGGCACTGGTGTTCTTACCAGACTTTATATAAGGCTGAAAAATAGTTTCAAATAATGTCTTTGGCAAACTAATAATTGATAAAAAACAGAAGATTTTAAATGGAAAAAGTAAACAATTGCGAACTTCTTTAGTGTACTGTTCGTTTAGAATTTTTCAAGAAAAATACAAAACAGTACATTATGTTTAATACTTTGGTGTTTGTTTTCGTTCACTGCGTAGAAGAATACAGTGCATATAACTTTTCCATTCGATTAGCTCAAAAACTAAGAGCCCAGTTATCAGACAAATTTACAATTAAACAGATGCAGATCGTAAAATCGATGCGTCTCATCTTGCTAATCAAGGATCGTATATTAGAAGTACTAGCTGATTTATTTTATTTTTAAATCTTTTTATACAAAGACACTTATTACAAAGACACATTATCTGTTTAGCTTTAGCTAAGGCAGTTTTACAGTACTCTGAAAGCCTAGATTAATCTGCTTAGTACTTATGATAAATTAATATGGCGTAAATTTTAATTATACATTTTCATTTATTATATTTTCCCTGTAGTCTAAAATGTTTTTAATAATGCAGTTAATAATATTCAATTGAAACCATTCAGAATTAGTAAAGTTTCTTCAAATTTGAGCGAAAGTTATCCAAAGTTCTTTAAAAATTGGGAACTCTTTTACTAATTGAATTATATCGTTTCTCATTTTAATGTTGCATATGGTGCACAGCGTGTTTTTCTAGCTTTCATACGTTAAATTGCTCATGAAAGTAATTTATGACACCTAGACTATAATTTATTGTATTGTAAGCATCCTTCGATGAACTATTCTTTGACCTCTATAAAAAATTTCTCTATTCGTGAATACTTGGTTCGTTGGTGGCTTGCAGGGGCGGTCATCCTATAATCTTCATGTACCTCAATTAACGATTTTTCACCGTTTTGCTACCACATACCTCGCAAGAAGCCCTAATATAGAAGAGTAAAGCCTAAATCCTTTTCAACAAATTTAGATATTTTAATATGTCTTTCTTATTTACGGATGAACAGTCTAATAAACTGTCAAAGAGATATTTCTAATAATCTATTTCTTCTGGACGCCAAAGCCAGGCTTTCACAGAGAAAGTGTTTTATGGTTTTTTCCAGCAGGTTTCCACAACTTCGTGAATACTTTTCATAATTATATTTTTCTGCCACCGCACATAGGGGTATTTGCTCAATTTAGGCGGCCAAAAATCCATTTTTTGAAATTATTTTTTTACAAAAATTTTTTAATGGGAATTTGACAAAATATAATATGCTAATAGATTATGGTTTTTTTATTTTTTTTGTGCTGTCATTCGCATGCACAGCTGATTTGAAGTGAAGCATTTTGAAATGAAAATTTTTGTTTGAGTTGCAACGTACGCTAGTAGCTAATAAATAGTAATACAGTCGATGCTCGCAAATTAGAACCACTTTGTTTTTAAGGTAATTGTAATTTCTGGACAAATTTTTTATTTAAATATAAATAAAAATGTAGAAAATTCATTAAAAAAATACAATAGATTGCTTTCTTCGCTTTATTTTGTTTAATAAAAATAAGAAAACGAAACTAAACAATCCCGGGGGAATACATATAACTTGTATTTTTTAACTATATGCAACAAAACATTAAGATTTACTACAATTAAATCACATGTACATTAGGGTGCCATTAATTTTCGAATTTTCGGTTCATTTTACTAAAAAAATAATCTGTGTAAAATTTTATTTCAATTGGATAAGTGGAAATGGTGCCATAAGAGCCCCAAAAATTAGAAAATAACGATTTTTTCCATAAAATTCATCTTTGGTTGCTTATATATCCGATATATTTAATTTTACATAAAAACTGTATTTCTTGTATTTTTCTGTATTTCTAATAGTTATTGAATAAAAGAAATAATAATCGAAATTACCCGATTCAATTTAGTAAGTTCCATGAATGCATTTGCCCGCATACATGTATGTTGTTTACTAAATATCGTACAAAATATGTCCAACATTTGGATAGTTATATACATAAATGAGTTTCTGTGGTATTCATTAGAATACGAAGTGAATTTTGTAGTATTTTATCGTAGTGATTAATTCAAAGTGATTACATTAAAAAGTGTTACCGAGATGTCTTCTTTAAATTTGCGTAAATATATACCTTGTTGGTTATCATCCTAGTAAGTTACTTCTGCTGAAAGAACAGAAATAACATAGATAAATCCATACAAAAAAAAACACGCCCAGAAATTAGAATTTTTAATTCTAATTTTAGAGCGTTTAGTGCTTTACAAATTTGAATTCTAATTTCTGGAAGATTCGAATTTCAGAGAGTTGTAATTTGTGCACTTCGACTGTATTATCAATACTGACAATATTTTTGAAAGATATAAATTATGACATCGTTTAAACCAGGTAATTAGAGATCTACTCATAAAATTTAATGTAGATATACTGTCTTTTAGTGCTGTTGAGACTTTAATCTAAAAGTCGCTATTTCAAAAAATTTTTTTAAGCTAAGCGGATGCATTATAGTTAAAAACTTATAGTATTCCGCAATATTCCACTATGATATTAACTGCATTATAAAGGTAAAAGATTTTTTATTTAATAAAAAAAAAGTTTGATTGCGGGTTTTTGCGGATGGATTCGTAAGCCACAAAAGAGTGCAGTAGAGTCATAAATATTTGAAGCAATATTTTGCATTGCTTCGTATAGAAAACGAGTATTCATAATATTTAGATAATGTAGGAGAAAAAATTAAAATTATTATATTAAAAAATATAATAATAACGTTATTATTTATTAATTTTTGTGAGTATTTGAAATCCTAGTCAAGCGCACTAGCAGTATTCGCTGTACTCATGAGCAGCGTTTGTGATCTCTATATACTATATATTTTCGTGTAATCTTATCATAATTAAATTTTAAATTAAATTTGGTATTTAGGTACTTCAGGAATCACAGAAATAAGAAGAGCATGTATATTAAGCATAATTCGAAGTTGCAAATGCAGCATAACGCAAAGCTGCAAAAGCTCATATATTGATGAGAAGGTTAAATTTGCTGAAAAACATTTTCTGGACTTCGAAAAGTATTCTGAAAAAGAATTAAAAGATGTAAAATAAAAGTTTAAAATTGAATATAAACAAAGACCAATGAATCCTCATAGGAAAATAGAAGCTTTTATGAAAAGAAAATCAGAACTGGATTCCAGGAACTATTGAAGGAACGACCACTGAAACCTTTTGAACAGTCCAGCGATAGAAGTAAACGACGAAAAGGTGAACAATTACGCAATAATGATACAAAAGAACTAACTACAGCCATCCAAATGAAATTGTACCAAGTTGGAATGCGAGATGCTTCTCAAGTTTTCAAAGAAAATACTAATTCACCTAATCGTGCTCATAAATATTAACAAGCTTAGAACGAAAGTAAAAAAAAAACCTTGTCGACGTTAGAGGCTCTTCAATGTTTATTGAAGCAAACTTGTCTTGACAATATGAAATATTAAGACAAAGTAATAAAAAGTTTTAATCATGTTATACTCTAACCCAAAAGGCCAAAAAAGACTGTCATCTATTAAGTTCAGCATACAAAATCACTGCTACTTGTGCCAAAATCAAGACTATAGGGATACCTCGAAGAAGTGATTAAATCATTAGAACATAATGACTTAAAAAACTTAGCAGTCGTTTGTAAGTGGGATTGTGATGGATCACAGCAATCCCAATACAAGCAAAAATTTGACAATGATTTCTATAAACGGTTCATTAAACGGTTGATGTAATTAAGAAAAATTTAAAAGTTCGGGTTTTAAGCGTAGATAGCCCAATTTTTAAGTGAACCTTTATTTAGTATGTTCTTTGATAGTCAAAAAGTTCACTTTTTATATAATCTCTTTAATTATACGCCCAATATTTATGCTGCATAAGTTAGAACTGTTTTTATTGTCATTTCAAAAACTTTTGAATTAATTGTATTTTACAGGCGATGACACTTTAGGATTTCGCAAGACACTCTTCCCGGTATAAATAATAGTCAAACGGGCGTCTTTTAACTTCTCATTTAAGGGTGTTAATAAATTTTCAAATTTTATTCCTTCACGAGTTCTAGTTAATTGTTTAGAAATTATTTTTTATTTGTTTTTAAATCTGGTATACTTCTTGAAAATTATATTTTAATTTGCTGGCGCTAACGGCTAGTGTCACTTTGCTTTTATACTGTATAATAGTATAGCGATTTTATACGCTTATATAGTATAAAAGCATTATGAGTATATAGTAACACACATCCTTGCTTTAGCTTGGTACACGATTGGAACCATCTTGATATGTTGTAGTGTAGAGTTTGCAGTGTTTTCATCATGTTGGTAAGTTTGTAAAATAATGCCCTTATTTGTATTGTGCTGAACTTTACATGAAGTTTACATAAAATATGTACAACTTACTGGATTTTGGAATAAATTTTTGTGGTACACTAGTGAGGACAAAAATATTATCAACCGTGGATTTATCTTTACGAAATTCGGATTGAAATGCTTTTGCTCATTTATTCCTCTACACACCTTATATGTAACATTGTTGGTATAACCTTTCTTAAATAAGGGGAACGTTGTTGTTTTATTAAAACTATTTTAAGGTACTGCATTTTTAAATGTTTCAAATGCTCTCCTTTTTGCTTCCTTTCACTGCGAATCCGGATATTCGAAGACTCCGAATTTACAAAAAGTCCTATCAATCGAATAACTTCAGGTTTTAAAATATCCGAATAATATGAACAGCACTACTAACAATTGTATAAGCTTGAACAGTTGTAAGCAGTTAAACCTGCTCCAGGGAGTCAAACGTTTTTAACATGCCTGTTTAAAAGGACTATTAGTTTTGGTTACGCAGAAATTTTATTATTAATTAGTTTCTGAAATTTTATACAAAAAAATATTTTTTTATTTAAGGTTTAAAAATAAATTTTTATATATATAGTTTTATAAGCTATATAATATATATAGTATATATTACCATAAAACTAAAATATTGTACAGTATTCCCTCGTTTATGAAAGTGGGTGAAACTATAGACGTGCATTCTTTTTATTTACAAGTTTTATGTTAGATAAAAAAATATATATTTGGTATAGTTTAGGTAAACTTTTTATCTTCTTGCCATTACATTACGGAATGTTTTTGTTATTTTGCAAAAACGTATTAACGTTTGCACTAGCAACAAAATCCATAAAGAAAACAATTAACCTAATTTGAAAGCCGGAATGCTAAATACAATTTCTCATTTAAAAGAAATTAAGATGATTCGTAAAATGTGTTCCATTCTATACATTTAAGTATGAACTTATTCACTTATTAGGAAATTCTGCAAAGCTCATGAATAAGAGAATTTTGCGCTGCCATGACGTCAATGACTGCAGTTGCCTTTAGCATTTAAGAAGAATACTCGTATGGTATAAAGTGCTGCGCTTTAATGTAGAGTTTTAACTATAAATTTAAACGAGGGTGGTTAAGCAATTCCATTTTTATGACTCGTAATAAATATAAGGGACCAAAGCGTAACTTAAATCGTAAGCGTACACACCAAAATTTTACTCTTAAAATATAAAAAAATAAAAAATTTAAATTTTTATACAGCAATAAAATTTTATACTTAATACAAAATTATCTGCACAATACTTGTATTTTCTTATCAATAATTTTATTTTTCTTAAATTGATGTGGAAATGTGCTCTTGCAATATCGGTTAAAGTGACTTCTTTGGAATTGCATGTAATTTCGTACAAAGTGGAGGGGAAGGACAATAGCCTGAAATAAAAGAAATGTTTTTTATAGGCTTATGTTATCGATTTCTGGTTATTGTAAGGTATATTTGAACACTGTGCATATCCACTAAAATAACATATTTTTCCTTTGTGTTTATTTAAATTTATTTTGCTTATTGCTGGTGCATATATGCATATAGTTGAATATGTGCAAAATGGAAGGAGTTCCAATAAATAAAACCTTTAAATACTCGAATAATGCCATTGTGTACATACACAAGATGTGTAGGATTTTACTTTTGAATTTATATTTCAATTTTTGTTTTTGATTACTGTATGAAATTCATAAATTAAAATAATTGTAATTTTGGAGTCAATTGAAGCTATGTTATCCATAGAGTTTGGTGCATTGATTTCCAATACCGTGTATGCATATACATATTAAATTATGTAATAGAAAGCATTAAAAGTTAGTTTCAGATTCGGTAAAGTTCAAACACAGTTAATAAAATATATTAGTTTAACTTGTTATTTCGCAAAAATTTAGTTGGATGTGCACGTAGAAACTCATTCCAATCTTTTGTTAAACGTTTTTAGCCTGACGCAATAAAACGCATTGGAAATGCGAGTTAGGGGCTGCTGTATTGCGTGAAATGTCTGCATTAATATGTCGACAGGCGTCGCATAAAAAAATTTACTCTTAATAAATCAATGTCTTGCAAACGCTCAAATCATTCAGTAATTTAATTCTGAACAATGGTTCTTGGAGAAGTGAATCTATAATTTTCCTCCTTCTCTCAGAGGTAAGAGACCATAGAAAATCGAACAAAAAAAGAAACGAAAATTTAATTGCAAATTCGGTACATTACGCCAAAAAAAAAATGCGACAAAAATACCGTATAAATAAAATAAAATATAAAAAAAATTTAGAAAAATAAAACTTTAATATAAGGTAGAAGTAGGGATAATTCTACGGCAGTAGCGGCGGCAGCCGATCTTTTATTATGGCAGCCAAGGGAAAGCGGCAGCTAAAAACAAATATGGTTAGCATAATATAATGGATACCAGAACCAAGCTCTACCAAAAGCAAAATACAGTGAAGACTGGAATTGAATGAATTGAGGAAAGTATCTTAAAACGCGATTTGTGAAGCTGCTCATTAAAAGATCAAGAAGCTAGATTAGAACGTCTGTGGAAGGAGTTTCAAGATAATCATTAAACGATAATAAAAAATCTTGTACGCAAAGAAGCCATTAAATTTCAATCTAACTTATACCAAATAGTGGAGGAGTTGGTTAAAGGTCTATATGTCACAATTTCAAAAAAAACTAGCAACGATAGCAGGAGCACAAAAGGCCGAAAACATAGTGAATTAAAAGGCTCTAACGTCTAAAGAGTAGCAATTAAAAATGGTGTTTCTTGATAAGAAACAAGTAATCCCAACAAATAAAACAGTTGAGAAAGAAAAAATTTCGGAAATAATGTCCGAGTATATGACAGTATAATATAAGTTTATAACTTATAAATGGACTGATGCAAGAAAAAATATTAGTCTTAGAAAGTGAAAGATTGTCTAGGCAAAAACAAATGGATACAATTGATCAGGTTTACATGAAGTTACGATTTCAACATGAAATATGTTTTGACGAGCTTTTAAAAGAAAAAAAATGATATTGAAGAACAGCATTGAGAAGGTAGGTCAAGACTTATAAACTGCTTATAACAAGAAGCAACATATTAATTACATAATATTACCCATAACGAAAAATATCCCTCTTGACGGAAAACAACGCCTGTCTGTATTGTAAGAAAAGAGGACATGCAAACGAAAATTACCGATATTTTCATCACTTACAGTATGTGACCGGAACTAACGAGTAAGATTATCGAAAATTTGTTTTAAATATTTGAAACACCTGTTTACTAATAAAATTAAATGTGACAGACGGGAATCTTGTAATAAATGTGAGATGGCAATTTATATATATACAATAAAGGGCGTATTATACACCAGTTATGGATAAAGGAATTAAAGAAATTAAAGTACCAATATGCTTAAACATGACAACGAATAGTGAAATAAAATTGCTAGGCTTTGCAGATGCGTCAGAGGTAGCATATTCAGCTGTCGTATACTTGAATTCTTCCGCTGTATTATCAAACAAATCAAAAATAATTCCAATTAAAATAGGAACACTGTACCTAAGCTTTGCAACAAAATAGTAGGCATTTTAAAAAGGAACCCCGAAATACATGCATGAAGTGACTCTAGAATTATTCTATCGTGAATAAACAACAACAGAAACAAGTTTAAATTAACAAGAACTTAGATGGTGGACATAGTCAATTTAAGGCCAAACACAGAATGGCATTACGTCAAGTCTAACAACAACCTAACATAGTGGGCATGGGTTCCAGAGGTATTTCATTGGGAAAGTTAAACGAATCAACACTTTGGTGGAACTAGACAAGTTGGTTACAACATACAAATGACCATTGACCACAGTTTCATCGAGAGTTATATGTCATTTACACTGGCCTCAAATGGCTCATTTTGGTCAAAAATCAAATATAAGAAGCAAATGACTCATTTTTGCATACAAAATCTCAAGCACAAATGAGATCCATTGAATCTCATTCTGTATAAATGAGTTTCAACGAGATTAGAATGAGTTCCAAATATGTTCCAAATGAAAATGAATACATTAAACGTTCCCTAAACAAAAGCTTTTCATGGAATTTTGTCAATTTAAGAAAACTGTTTTTGACATATTTACAAAAAAAGTAAACAAATGTTTGGTTGCATTTTCTTGAAAACGATGCACCTCTTTTTGGAACTTCTACTTCCTAAAAATAAATTAATCGAAGTTAAAAATAAGGTTTCAGTTTATATTATAAGGTTTGAAGGTATATTTAGCCTTCATCCAACATTTTTCAAAACATACACTACTTTTATGAAATGGATTGCGATTTGCTATTATCTATGTTTGAGTAACGGACAAACTCTCCATTTTTATACCTTAAATTCATCTTTTGTTATTTAAAACTAATTAATAACTTGATAACGAATTTTGCGCAAAATATATGTCATCTTCATTATTAAGTTTGTTTTTAAAACAAACGAAATAGAACAGTCAATTCGTAACCAATGTAACCGCAGCATGCGATGTGTTTGCATGAGAAAACATATGTATGAACACGCAGGACAAAATTCGCATGCAATGTGCCCGTAGCGGTAAGAAATAGAGGAATCAATTTAAAAAAAAAGTAAGAAATATTTTAATGAAATTTAATGAAAAAAATACATATAGATATATACTAAAAATTAACACTCCACAATTAACACTTAGTTCAATAAGTTAAAGGAACATAAAAAAAATTATTATTTATTTTAAACTCAATTATTCAATAACATATGTAAAATTAGGGGCACTACCCATCAAGTGATGGGAGTAGTAACATAGATAATACTCCAACGTAGCTATTAAGTTGTTTTGGTATTCATCATAAAAATTTGTTTCCTTCAGTATTGACAGGATCCCTGTAAGTGTTGACTTAGCTATTTTTTTACGATTAATAGTATATAAGAAATATTTTCTAAAAGACCACTATGACGGATATTTGGTAATACTCGAAACAGCTTTTTGGTCAGCGAAAACTGTAATTAATCAATAATATACAAAAATTAAAAAAACAGAAAAAAACCGTATATTAGATGTTTATGACAAATATTGAATTTTGTCATAAATCGCCGAATTGATTTACAATATGTTCACCTGTTACGATGTCGTAGACGTGTTTTGAGCTACATATTTCAGCCGTATTGTTTCAGCATTTCCTCGCATCAATTAACACGTGCTTTTTTTTGAGCGATCGTCAAAATAAGGGGAATCTAACGGGAACAACTATTTCTGACAGGTAAACGTATATGTAAATTTAGTGTATACTGGGCCCTGTTGCACCAACACTTTTCACTTTTCACTTTGCAAATTTTTATGAGTTTTTGAGCATTTTTCTCTCATTGAGAACACAAAGCAATAATTTGAGAATTGAGTTATGCAAAGTTTTGAAAACACTCAAAAAATGCAAAGCGTTGCACCAATGTACTTTTCAATGAAAAGTAAAGTATGAAAAGAAAAGTGAAATATTTGACAAAAAACCGGTTTTTTGCATTTTTGCACCAATACTTTTTACTTTGCGCTTTGCAAAAGTAAACTGCAAAACTTTACAAAAAAACTGCAAATGATTAATTCACTTTGCAAATTTTGCAAATGATTGCTTTACACACAAGAAAAGTTTCTTATGTATATTAATAAAAGACAAAATGCGTAAAATGAAAGAAATAGTTAATAAATAAATAAAAATAGTTTTAAAAAATAGAAATAGAAAATTAGTTTAAGCAAATATTATTGCTGTTTTTGAAATAAATTTAGTCGCAATAATTAAAGGGATATATTACCAGACAATACTTTTAAATTGTGAATTAAAGAGTTCAGTTTCTAAAAAAACTTTATAATACATTTAATATATATATATTTTATGTGAATTATTGTTCAAGCATGAACATTTATTTATTATAATGAACAGTTTATTATTATTATAAGTCTGTTATCGTTCAAATTTTCCGAATTATGAACTAAGAAAAAACATGGGTAAAAAATATCCTATAATAGCTAACATTGTAACATTTTTAAATATCTAATTATCCGTATCTAATTATGATAATAAAAATATATTTCTAAAGACAATAGAAGAAAAAATCACAAGTGCCTGGACTTGCGTCGTTTTTTTAACCTTGTTTGAAATGCAATTAAAAATAAAATTAAAATTAGTGATAACAGACAACATATTATTTTAACGTTGATAATAAAATTAGTTAATTCAGTTTTAAGGTAATTTTGTATAAATTAAGAAAAATGTTCTAAATAAAATCAGTAATTTAGGCCCTTTATGCGTAGGTTTCTTTTGTATT
>NC_051846.1:133505909-133516814 GCF_002237135.1 Teleopsis dalmanni | reverse complement strand
TGTCTGATAACTGGGGTCTTAGTTTTTGAGCTAATCGAATGGAAAAGTTATGTGCACTGTATTCTTCTACGCAGTGAACGAAAACAAACACCAAAGTATTAAACATAATGTACTGTTTTGTATTTTTCTTGAAAAATTCTAAACGAACAGTACACTAAAGAAGTTCGCAATTGTTTACTTTTTCCATTTAAAATCTTCTGTTTTTTATCAATTATTAGTTTGCCAAAGACATTATTTGAAACTATTTTTCAGCCTTATATAAAGTCTGGTAAGAACACCAGTGCCGCAGAAATAAACAATATAAAAACTTAAATTCAAACCAAAGCAGCTGATTCACACATCAACACAAATTTTACTTGAAATAAAATGTACGAGTAAAGTCTGTGTAACATTTTCAAATTTCGACAGGGTTGTCACGCTTCCTCAGATGCTCTCATTTATTCGAAAATTTGCTGGTAGAACGCACTTGTGTATATAGTTAAGTTGAGTTGAAACGAAACACACTCCTCTGCAGTACATTTATAACTAACTCTTTATTTGTTTCTCAAAAATCTTAAAATCTAAAATTATAGTAATTGTCTTAAAAACTAAAAGAGAATGTTACAGTATAATTATAATTAGGTGTGGTTCACACACATATTATGATATAATGATCTATAATTATGATTATGATATATTAGGTATAATTATGATTATGATATATTAAGTATATTATAATATATGACAATATACAGTCAAAGATTATTCAATACTATTCAATGTATTAAATACTCATTGGGGGTAATTAATAGTCAAATATGTCAAATCAACTATTGCTGTCGGGTTCAGCTATGAGATCGTGCACAGTTCTAACCATAGTTAATGAAACTATTTTATGTTTTTGTTGTAGCATTTGGTGTTACAACAAAAACACAAAATCAGTTGTTCTTTATTTATTTGTTTATTCAAAACTTGAATGTTATAAAATCATATAAATTACAATATGTTAGAAATAATGTTTTTGAAGTTCTCTCTGTCCCTAGCAGTATGTGCCAAGTCTCCAATTGTTCTTAACCCAGTCCAGTGTCGGATGTTCCGCGTTCGTCTTTGATTCTGCCTTCCAAAATCAGTTGCAGGAATTCATATTTTGGACCTCGGATGATATGACCAAAATAGCTCGTTTTTCATATTTTTATAGATTTTAGGAGTTCTCTATCTTTTCTTAATCTTGTTAGAACTTCTTCATTTAAAACTTTGTCCGTCCAAGGAGTCTTCAGAATTCAAATAGTTAAGCAATTTCAAAACCTGAAGGAAAGGAACCAAAATTCAGTATTTTAAGATAAATGAAGTAACTATTTGCTTTCTATTTTGTTGCGTTTAAGACTTCCACCACAATATTTTCGTATAAATAAAACAGCTTTATGGTCATCCAAAAATTTAATTAATTAAAATAATGTAAAAAGAATTATTGTTGCTGTAGTCTACTACTCTTCGAAACCTCCCTATAGCAGCTAAACTGATAAAGTCGCATTAATGTTATGTATCTTAAAATATTCGTACAATTTTCATCTTTAATCTGATATACAATAATATATATAGTATCTTCAACAAAAGACATATGCAGAGTGATGTTTAAAGAAAAAATAATATAACAGCTTTTCGCAAATAAATCATTCTGATTTTCGAGTTCTACGGAAAATTTCACTATAGAAAATGTAAGTATCGTCTTTGGAAATTTTGGTTGTATATGATTAAGTAAATGCTTCAATGCTTCAATACTTATCCAAATATTACTTGAGAGTGACAGACATTATCAATTGATGCCTGTTATTATCAAGAGCATTTCTGATTGCTTATTCTACAGGGGATATCTTACATGCAGTGGGGTATATGGTATTAAAATCATTCTTAAAATCGAAGATACATTTAATATTGGTTATTGAAATTATTTTGTCGACTTTAATAAAAGTTGCTGCATGATGTGACATAAAATTTTTTTTTGTTGAAAATCGAAGTAAATGTTGTTAAAAAATTTATAATATGTTTATAAGTTTTAATTATTTTGAAGCGTTGAAAGTTTTCACTGTTATTCCCAAACTTAATTTAATACTGTCTCATTTAAATTAAAACGCTAATTACTTTGCTTTTCTTCTACTGAAAATTAAAATTTCTTTTGCGTTTCTTCACATACTAAACAAATAAGTATTTTCGATTCTTGGGTGGAAAATTTTAAAAGTAGGAAATACTAAAAGAATATTCAGTGAGACATGATGCTTGGCTTACTTTGAAGTGAAAAACTTTCACTGAGGAGTAAAAGTGATAAACACAAGAGTAACTTAATTTAAATACGTTGTAAGTGACTTGTTTCAATTAAGTTGAAATTTGATTTTATCACACAATTTTTTAGTAGCGTCATAAAGAAAATGTTAGATACATTTTAATAATTACTTAAATTAGAAATGTAACAGAGATGTTACAAAAGTGTTATAGTAAAAAAATTTGCTTTTTATAATAAAATTGTATTTTATTAAAACACAATACTCAATTACCAATTATATTATTAAAATTAATTCAGATTTCCAAATTCTTTTACTTTGGAGGCGATTGATAAAACTGATTGCCCTAAATATAAATTGATGTTTTGAAATAATTTTTTTTTAATTATGGGTTTATTGAAAAAGAATAAGCTCTTTTAAAAACTCTTATACAAAAATAATAGAATTGGCTATTTTGACGTTTGCGTATTTTAAGTGATTATTAGTTGATGTTTAAAAAAATGATAGCTAAAATGAAAATGAATAAGTTTCCCTGTATTGTAATACCATTTATGTCATATATTCATGATGTCTGGCTACCATTTGACATGGCACATAACTACATATGACATCATTGGATGTCATACTACAAACCCCATAAGTGAATCGGTGGTAACAGCATATTCGGTGCGCGCACATGTCATCTATATGCAATGCATTTATTAATATTGCTTTTACCTAGAAAATCGATGAGTGAAAATATTAGCATGACTCAATTTGGAATATGGTTTTCTGTAAGGTTGTTAAGTAGTCCATACAGATTCACTCATCGATTAAATTGCAAAATGCAATTTGTGCTTAAACTAATCACAATAGAGAGCTAAAGAATTGCGAAAATTAAAAACTACCTGAAAGCACTAATAGTAATGTGTTCGATTCAGTATGTGACTCTGTTTAGAACTATTTGACACACACAAGCAACCATTACTTTCTGCTTCGCAGTATTTCATTTTTCCCGCATTATTTGAAGCATAACAACACATATAGTAACGTAAAACTAATAGTTCTAGATATTTTCAATTCCAAGTATCTGAGTACCGACAGCATACATATAATAGTATACCGCTTACATTATTTATTTTTCAATTATCATTTATCAATTTTGACAATCATGTGACATTTTATGATGCCACAAATCAGCAGAAATTTTTGCAGAATTCGTTATGAGACATAGAATTGCAATTTTCAAAATGCATTTTCCAATGAATCGCTACAAAATGTTATTCAGTTCATTTAGAGACATAAAAAACAGCGGACCTTCAAGAACAGCTGCAGGAGTTTTATGTACGATGCTTCATTACTACAAAGTGCACTTGAGAAGATTAGGTAAAAAATTTTACTATTCGTCAAAATATATAACTTTTATATAAAAATATTTTTTAAAGTTAATTGCAATACAAATAGAAACAAGCCTATGCACAGGGACCTAAATTTAATATTTTTCCATTTTTTAACATTATTTATAAATATGTCATTTTTATAATAATGTAAACTTCGACCTACAACCTATAATAAAAAATTTTTTTTTATTAAAAAAAACCCTATTTTTGGAAGATTCATTCAAGGTAGCTATTTACTAATATCAATTTTTAATTTTGGTTGTACAGTAAAATATAACAAACTTTTCAACCGTAGCATATAACTTAACATTTATCAAATGTTTTAATTAAATAAATGCAATTTTATTTAAATAGAGCGATTGGCTTACACTTAAAGTCGAGATTTGGAAGATGGAAATTTTTACTAATTTCCAACCTACATGCAATCAGTCTGGAGTTGATATCTGAAATAGAAATTGGTTGGTTTTTATTTATTATATTTAATGTAAATAACTTACCAAAAACCCACCCCCGCATGCATTAACTGCATCACATGAATCGATCTAAAAACACATAAAAAATGCATTCACAAATATATTTAAATAAATAAAAATATGTTTAAATAAACGAATAATACACCTGCCGTATTTATTTTAATAAATAATTATTAATTATTAAATATTATTATCTTACTTTAATAAATAAATATAATTATTAAAGGCTGCATTGAGTTCTCTGAGCTTTTATTCAGAGAACTCAATGCATATAGTGATGCACGTGCATATTACAAAAAGAACTACGGCGAACATGCAAACCAGCTGTAAACAAAGCATTTGCGCTGCATTACAGTTCGGTCTGATGCGTATATACGACGACGCATTTGTTCAGAAAAACACTTTGTCATCAACTCATCACAAGCATATCAGGGACTTGAACATTCGAAGACAGCGCACGAAGTCCCCAGCGGAACTAAGTATAAAAAACCAGTTAATCAATTTTTTTTCTTTGATATGCATATACCTCCTATTGAATCCTACATAAGCTTGAATACGTTTATATCCTATCCACTGAGTTCTATATAAATGGGAATACGTTTATATGCTTCCACTGACTCCTATATAAACGTGAAGACGTTTATATCTTGTCCACTGAGTCCTATATAAGCGTAAATACGTTTATATTTTATCCACTGAGTCCGATATAAGCGTGAATTCGTTTAACATATGTTCTATCCACTGAGTTCTATATAACCGGGAATACGTTGATATTCTTATATTCTAACTTCTATAAGCGTGAATACGTTTATACATAAAACTTTAATAACATTTCAATGTAAAGCAAGCAACGGCATCGCGTTAAGTGAAACCGAAGACAAGAATACTCTGGCTATTACCAAATATCCTGTAATACTCTGGACTGAGTTACAATATAGATTTTAAATATACAAACATTGTTAGATTTAAGCAAGTGGCCTAATAAATAAATATTTAAAATAAATACTTAAAACACTGTCTCCTATTATTTATAAATTTATTGCAAAGATCCGGGACCAACCAGTAACTTTACCCCAGCAAATAGGGACGAACAAAACATGTCGTTATAGATTTTAAATCTTTTCGAACTGATTTAAGCAAACCCAAATAGCTAACGGCAAATCATTTAGTTATCACTATACAATAGAAATATATCCCGTTTAGTAACAGCGTTACAAATGGTGGACAATTGCAGCATAACTACATACGTGCTCATATTAAGCAGTGTACGTTAGATTGCAAGATTTTCAGCGCAAAAAGTACGGAGCACTTTTTGCACTGAAAATAACTAAAATTACACAAGCTGGACGCAAACGGAATTGCGGTTAAAATATATTTTGTTGAATTGAGCAATGCACACTTGCGGCAATTTGTTGCAACTTCTCCATTTTTTATACTTGAATTCAAATTAAATTTCGTTGATTATTATAAACTTTTAAATATTATTATAAAGTTGTGATGACTTGCAAATAATTATTTTAATGTGTATTGTTTAAAAATTGTTAAAATCTATTTTATATTTTTATAATTATAAAATTGTCGCTAAAAATATATTGTTGCTTTATAAATAAATTAATTTCATATTTAATTTAATATTTTGTTATAATTATTATTACGTAGTTTAGTAAAAAAGGTTATTTTAATTTTTTGCTTAATTTTTTTCTAATAAAATGTAATTACGAATAATTAAATACAAGAATTATTTCCAAGACCACTGGTGATGGGTATTTGGCTATATTGGAAACAGCTATACGTTCAAACAAAAATTTAATTTATTAATATAATATAAAAAAATTTTTGTTGTTGTAGTTCACCACTTTTTGAAAACCTCTATAAAGTGTTCAGTAAATAAGTTATTAGATATACAAAAAACAAAACAACAATTTTGCAAAATTTTAACAGTAATCAGATTTTTTTTAAGAATAATTAGATTTTCTAGTAAAATGATCTACAATTCTCCAAAAAGAAAAAAACAATATTAGAGCATTATATTTTCATAATCCATTTGTGTACAGAAACGTATTGACTATCAAATTAAATGACTTAAATATACGAATTAAGCTATTTTAATAAGCAATTTGTGATATGTAGCAGATTATATAACTCACTGCTTCTTTATTGGTAGAATTTTTTGGACATCATGTGTTTTGATAAGTTTTTTTCATTTCTTGAATTAAAACATATGCTTAAGAGGTTACGAGAGGGGAAGCTTAGTTAGTTAGTTAGTTGTGGTGGAGGGAGGACGAATCCTCCTCAAATAGCTAAGGATGAAAGCCGTTTTGAGTCCACAAAAACCTCGTAAAAGTGGGTAGTATATAGAGAGTCAAACTAGAACCAACCAGAGGCATTAACAAAGGCAAGAATCTGGCCAATGCTGATGCTGGAGATATCGCTAAGTGAGTTGAAGAAAGGGGCCCCTAGAAACTTAAACCTAGTTCTGGCCAGACCTGGACAAAAACACATCAGGTGTTCTGGTGTCATTTCTTCAAGTGTTGGTAGACACGCACTACATGAGGTACCACAGGAAAGGCCAAGTCTGGCTCCATGCCGTCCTATGGACCAGTGACCCGTAAAGATAGATACTAGCTTAGAAACCTCAGATTTATTTCTACAGATTAAGTCAGAGGTTCTATATTTGGAATAAATGGGCCAAGTAGCCCTTGACCTGGCTGCTGACAGAGTAAGGGTCCACTCACTATTTGCCTTTCGCAAAAAATGGTCACAAATTAGCCTACGCCCGTAGCTGACAGGGGCAGGGATCGAAATAGGGGTACCCGTGGAAGAGGCGCCTAGCCTAGCAAGCTCGTCGGCGCGCCCATTTCCCACAATATTAGAATGCCCGGGAACCCACACTAGAGTAACCTTGGACCTCTCACTTAGTTCAGAAATAATTTCCTTACATTCTTCTACTAATCTTGATGACAGACAGACTGCTGATAAAGCTTTAATAGCTGCCTGACTGTCAGTTAGAATACAGACCTCTTTTCCGTGAAGGCGCATATTTAAGGCAAGAACACATGCCCTAAGGATGGCAAAAACTTCAGCCTGAAATATTGAGGTGGAATCTGAGAGGTGGTATGATTTACTAATCATTAGGTCCGTAGAAAAGATTCCGGCTCCAACGCCCTCATCCATTTTAGACCCGTCGGTGTAGATCGCTATCTTTCCTAGAGTTGTAGGCAAACCCGCCTCCCAATCTCCTCTTGAAGGAATTATGGTGGCGAAGTTATTATCGAATAGAAACCGAGGACATAGGTAGTCTGAAACCCTGACATCATCTATCGGATAGAGTGATGCGATATTACCATGTCCTAAAGCACTCGAGCGCCAACAGTTTAGATCATTAAGCCTCTGCGCGCTGAGAGTAGCAGCTTGCCTGATGTAAATATCAATAGGTAGCAAGTTAAGTATTACATTGAGCGCACTGGTGGGGCAAGATCTTAGAGCCCCAGTGGCTCCCACACAGGCAGATCTTTGCATTCTGGTTAGTCTTTGAACAATGCACTGTTTGTTCAATGAAGGCCACCACACCAGACATCCATATGTTAATATTGGCCGAACGACGGCTGTGTAAAGCCAGAGAATCACTTTGGGCTGCAATCCCCAGCTCTTGCCGTACATCCTTTTGCACGCATAGAAAGCCACACAAGCTTTACGAATTCTTTCGTCGATGTTGGCTTTCCAGTTAAGTTTTGTGTCAAGAATTACTCCTAGAAACTTAACTTTGTGCGAAAGAGTTAATCTTTGGCCATTTAATCTTGGCAGCGGAAAGTTAGGAATTTTATATTTTTTGGTAAACAGTAACAGTTCTGTCTTAGAAGGATTAACACCTACGTCACACTTTGAGGCCCATTTACTAAGGTTCAGAAAAGCGCCCTCCATGATACTACTCAGCACCGAAGGGAACATGCCTGTTACCAGAAGGACAACATCATCCGCATACGCTACTGCTTTGACTCCACCCTGGTTAAGCCTTAAAAGCAGTGAGTTCATTGTTAAAATCCATAGTAAGGGAGATAACACTCCCCCTTGTGGTGTACCCCTACAGACGCACTTCCTAATGCTAAGATTGCCCATCTCTGCATTGATGATTCTAAACCCAAGCATAGAAGCGATCCATCGGGAGATACAGGCCGGGATGTTCATTTCGCTGAGAGCATCCTGAATGGCTACCACACTGACGTTATTAAAAGCTCCTTCTATATCCAGGAAGGCGGCTAAGGTAAATTGTTTACATCCAAGAGATTTCTCCACCACAGTGACGACCTCATGTAGTGCCGTTTCTGTGGACTTACCTTTGAGATATGCATGTTGAGCCCTTGATATTTTAGCGAAACTGTGTAAAGATCTGATGTGAGCATCGATCAGTCTTTCCATAGTTTTAAGTAAGAATGAAGTAAGGCTGATGGGTCTGTAATCTTTAGCCGTACTATGGCCTGTTCTACCTGCTTTTGGAATAAAAACTACTCTAACTTGTCTCCAGCCGCTGGGGACATGATTAAGTGAAAAGCAGCTACAGAAAATCGCGTACAGCCAATTTACAGCTACATCTCCCAGAGATTGTAACATAATTGGTAAGATCCCGTCAGGACCCGGACTTTTATATGGAGAGAATGAATCGATGGCCCATTTGATCCTTCTAGATGATACCACTGACTGTATAGTCTCGCCAGAATTGGCTGAACGATACGGCAATACCTTTGGGGGATCACCCGAGGAACCAGGAAAATGGGTATCCACTAATAGTGAGAGGGATTCCGTTAGGGATTTAACTGGATTTCCGTCTACTTTGTTAATGAGCGAGGGACAAGATTGGCCATTTGCTAGCAATTTGGCTAGTCTAGCCGATTCTTTAATGCTTTCAATTTGCTGGCAATGAGAATTCCATGACAATTTCTTGGATTCCCGAAGTGCTTTTTTGTAAACCCTAAGAGCATCTTTATATGGAGTCCAAACCTTGGTCCGATAGCTTTCGTTGAAGGCTCTTCTCGCATTCCTGCGGAGCAAAGAGAGCTTCTCGTTCCACCATGGTGGCCTACACTTCTTCGCATACGAGCGAGGACATGATGCTTCAAAGGAAGAAATAATATTATTTGTCAAAGAGTTGACCCTGCACTCCAATTCCCTAATCGAGTTAATTGGAGCGGGGGCTATGTTGATTTTTCTATTGAGCAATGACCTGAAAGTATCCCAGTTTGTCTTCCTGGGATTACGGTGAGATTGCTTAGCTACCATGAGAATATTCATCACAAACATGATATATCTATGATCAGAGAAGGAGTTCCTGGTTGAAACTCTCCAATCATTGATCGTTAAAGAGCACGAAGTCGAACAAAGGGTAATATCTAAAACCTCTTCCCAGCCTACACGATCATCCGTACTCGGAAAAATGAAGGTGGGAGTGTTACCCTTATTACATACTTCTAGATTACATTTTAATATAAAATCAAAAAGAGACTCACCTCTATCGTTAATTTCCGAGCTTCCCCACAAGGAGTGCCGGGCATTGGCATCACAACCCATCAGCAAGGCTAGCTTCTCGGTCTGCGCGAAATTTTGGACTAATAGTACCCCCTCTGGAGGTGCCTCATCGTCGTGTGGCATGTAGGCGGATGTTACCAAAATCGCAGGTTTTAGCTTCCGCTCTATCCGGATGGTGGTTATATCTAAAGAACTTAAGTGAGAGCAGAGAAAAGCATTAAGGTGCGTTTTTGCTAAAATGCACGATCTAGGCTTACCCTGTCCTTTGTCATAAAAAAGATTATACCCATTGATGTTGAGCCCTTTGACACATGAGCTATGAACCCAGGGCTCTTGGATGGTTTGCTATCGATGATGAGGTCATCTAGCAGCTTACTAGTGCCCTCAACCTCATCCAGAATATTATCCGGTGGCGCGTTTTTAAAGATTTTAATTTTTGCCTTCCGGATGCCGTAACGCAGCTTGCAGTCATTAGCCTCAATGACTGGCAAGCATTCTTCGTTGATAAGAAGTAAGTACGATTGGCTGTGTTTTTGCGGTTCTTCGGTCTTGAGAACCGACCAGTCTTCCATCAGGATTTCTGGATTTTGTAGCTTTAGCTGCTGCAGAATAAGGTCAGGAGGACCAAGGTTTTTGGGTAACCATACGCGCGCTCGAGGCCTCGATGGAATTTCCGCCGCAGGGACAAGTTTGAGCTTTAAACCGTCCCAGTTCTCACTAATCTTAGTGATCGCCTTGCTGAGAAAACTCCGCGAATACTCGTCGTCGCATCTGATCACTCGGTGACCACGGACGATATCTGCGCAGTCAAAAGAAGGAACGGACCCCGGATTAGTCATGAGCTCAGCCATAACCAATTCGGACAGTTTGGTCTCAATCAGCGCCCACCTCTCCATCAGCAGCTTGCCGTTAGAGTTGTGTTCGTCGATCAAGGCCACACTGAGATGGTCTCTCGCCACTTCACTGAAGGGACGAGAAGCTTGTGCCGGTCTTGACATTAGCTTTCCATCCCCCGTTCCATCTTTGTGCCGCTTCGCCTCCTTGCCGGGATCTTCCTGAGATCTGTTACGCTTGCCGCCATCTCCGACGTTCTTGCCGGTGATAACAGACTGGCGCAGACCTTCATCATGAAGATACTCCTCCACAATGGCGCGGTATTTAACAGCGTCGGCTTCGTCTCGTTCATGGACCTTGCCTTCTTTTTTATTGCCCTCAATTTTCTTTAGCATAAAAAGCGCTCGCTGGTAACGATTTTTGCGTGCCATGTTGGCCGTTTTT
>NC_051846.1:133501838-133505809 GCF_002237135.1 Teleopsis dalmanni | reverse complement strand
TTATCTAACATGGCTGAGAATCAAAACAACGGCCCCGAGTACGGGCGCCCCTAAATAGGGCAGAGGTGCTAAGAATACCCCGTTCAGCTAAGATGAGATTCAGTAATAATAAATCCTATAAAATTGTCACTTGGAATGCGGTAAAATTAATAATACAATACTGGAATTGCAGAAACATGAAATTGGTATTTTGGGAGTAAGTGAAGATGACCAGACCACGGAAGCTGTACTACAGACAATTATGATTTGTACTACAGTGGCGATGCTGGAAGAAGAAACAAGCATAGTGTTGCAGTAATTATAGCAAAAGAATTCAAAAATATGGTAACAAATGTCTTGTATCATTCCTAATGATGATGCTTCATATGAGATACTCCTTACATATTTCTTTTTGTTCTGTGCGCGCGCAAAATAATATCACTGCGAATTTTTGATATTTTTCAAGTGCAAAACGTGCAAAGTAAATTAAAATTTTTATCTCAAATAATCGAGACAGTGACTCCTTACAAAATTTATAAAAATATTAGTGCCCGACTTAACGTCAAATATTAAATTATTAATATATTTATAATTGTTGATATGCAAAAAAAGTGAATTTATTTGCAAAATTGTTTTGTTTTTGAATTTGTTTATTTCACACACTTCTAAAAAAACAGCTGATAGAGACAGAAAATTAAGCTCTAAAATTAAGCTCTGAAGCTTAAAATAAAAACAATAAAAGTGTTGGAAATAGAAAAAAAAAAAAAAGAAGTTACAAATTGCAACTCACGATATCGTGTAAATTCGTGTGATCGTGTAAATTGTGTAGTTAACTTGTTAACTTATGCTAAATAAATAAAACTTATAAATACGCGAAAGGACGCTTTAAATAGTAATAAATATTTAAAATATTTTAAATCTTATTGATTTATATTAGATATAGAACTGTTAATACATCACAAAACATTGTATGAGCGATTGTGAAAGAATAAGACGGGTTAGTGAAAATGGCCTAAATGGCTATATAATGATAAATTCAGAAGACGCTATAACAAATGATCATTCTACAATCAAATCTCTAAATAAAACAGCAACTGAAACAAATGTATCAATAATAGCTAGTGAAATAGCAATTGCAAATAAAATTAAATTAAATAATAATAAAAAAGATAATTTAAAGAACACTTTACCAATCGAAGAACAAGTTCCAATAATGTATGGAACAAAAAGCATCTCGAAAGAACCATTAACCAACACGACTTCAGGTGTTCCAAACAGGGAAACACCAAAATTAGCTCAAGCAAAGTATTTACAGCAACAAATATACCAGCTTCAACAGCAGCTTGAAAACCTATACAATGAAGAAAATGAAACACTCCGCGTTAACGGATCCAATGCAAATACTCAAAAGGGAAATGCAGGCTCAAACGCTACTCCAATAAACATCAAAAATAACACTAGGCAAAGAAAAGATGAAATTAAAATAAAACAACAGGCAATGCAGACAGGTATGGATCGCTATGTGAACATAATGAGCAAAAGAAAACGTACTCCTGAAAAGCCAAAAGTGAACAAAGTCACCAAATTCCAAGAAGATCAAACCTCAACAACTCCACTCAGAAACAATCGTTTCTCCGTGCTGGCTAATGAGAATGAACCAAGTACTAGCAGTAAACCCACAACTGAAAAACTCAAACCTCCACCAATTTATTTGCGCGAGCGTAGCTCAAAAGTACTTATTGAGTACTTAGCTCAACTGGTAGGAAATAAAAATTTCTATATTGTACCTCTTACAAAAGGTAATGTGCACGAAACTAAAATTCAAGTAGACAACGAAGCAAACTATCGTGATGTTGTAAGAGACCTACAAGCTAAAAATAGGAACTACTACACGTACCAACTTAAAAGCAGTAAGGGTGTTTCTGTGATCATAAAAGGAATCGATCCCAACGTTAACTCTGATGAGTTAAAAGAAGCTCTTGGTGTGCTAGGATTTCATGCCAAGTCAATTATTAATATAATTAACAGGGACAAAATTCCACAACCAATGTATAAGGTTGAGCTGCTGCCAAATGCCACAAAACTAAAGAAGAATGAAGATCATCCAATCTACAAATTAAGGTACTTGTTAAACTATAGAGTTTCTGTGGAACCCCCTCACCCACGGAATGGACCTGTACAATGCGCCAACTGCCAGGAGTTTGGCCATACAAAAACCTATTGTACGCTGCGCCCGGTATGTGTTGTGTGTGGTGAACTTCACCATACTTCAGAATGTGACAAAAAAGATAATAAAGATAAAAAGGTAGTAAAATGTAGTAACTGCAATGGTAACCATACCGCAAATTACAGAGGGTGTCAAGTCTATAAACATCTTAAACAAAGTCTACTCTACAAAAGACAAGCCCTCCGGGACCCCAAAAATAATATGTTCTCAACAAAAACTACTGTCTCCAATGATTCTTCTTCCAACAGGGCGATTCAAGGCGTCACATATGCGAACGTATTAAAGTTAAATGCCCAGCAGGAACAACAAGTTCCAGTTCAACAAACTCCAGTACAACAAGCTCCAAGCAGTAATTTTGAAATGATGTTTTCACAGTTCATGCAAACCATGCAAACTATGTTCAACCAAATAATACAAATGCAATCGCAATTGATGTCAGCGATTTTAGCCAGGTAATGAGTAGCATAAAAATATGTGCATGGAATGCAAACGGCATAAGCCAACATAAATTAGAAATTTTGAATTTTTTAAACCAAAATGAAGTTGATGTGATGCTCATCTCTGAAACTCACTTAACTAATAAAAACTACTTTTTTATACCAAACTATATATTTTACAAAACAAATCATCCTGACGGCAAAGCACATGGAGGTACGGGAATTTTAGTCCGAAGAAGATTAAAACACTATTTTGTGAGCTCATGTGCTGAAAATTTCCTTCAAGCAACTTCAGTGTGCATACAATTCTTTACCTACAATCTTACCCTATCAGCAGTGTATTGCTTCTCTCGCTTTATACTAAACGAAATGCAGTACCTTGAATTCTTTAATACTTTGGGAGAAAAATTCATTGCTGCAGGAGACTACAATGCAAAACACACTTTTTGGGGCTCTCGGCTCTGTAATCCTAAAGGTCAAAAACTCTTTAACGTGGTAACAAACAAGAACAACAATCTAGATGTCGCATCACCCGGGCATCCTACGTATTGGCCATCAGACAACAACAAAATCCCAGATTTTATTGATTTCGCTGTAACGAAGGGTATTCGTCGTGACTCCATTTCGGTGTACACAATTTATGAATTATCATCGGATCATTCTCCAATCTTTCTAATAGTTTATGAAGAACCCCAACTAATTCAAGGTCCACAAAGACTTACAACTCAAAACACCAATTGGCTGAAATTTAAGAAATACATAAGTACTCACGTTCATACCAATTACAAAATTAAAAACAAATACCAGGTAGATGATGCAGTACAAGTATTCAACATGATTCTCTCCTCAGCTGCCGAAATTTCTATACTACAAAATTTGCCTTCTCAGGTAAGAAAGCAGCATCTTAGCAACAGTAAAATCGAAAATCTTCTAGCCGAAAAAAGAAAACTTCGTCGCGAATGGCAAAAAAATAGATCCCCATCAACCAAATCTAAATTAAAAGAAGCCGTAAACCGACTAAAGAGCGCTCTTGCAAGAGACAAAGAAAACAAACAATACAAATATATTAAGAAGCTGTCCCCAAACGGCTAACAAAGGATCACTCTGGAAGGCTCATCAAACTATAAAAACACCTGCTGAAGCAGTGCCTCCGTTAAGAAACTCCAGCGGTGAATGGGCGCGCAGCGACGAAGAAAAAGCTAATGCATTTGCTAATCATCTGAGTCAAATTTTTCAACCAAATCCCTTCAATAATTTGAATTTACCAGCTCAACATATTAACAATAATATTATCAACTTACAAATCACCGCGAACGATATCAAGGTAA
>NC_051846.1:133494953-133501738 GCF_002237135.1 Teleopsis dalmanni | reverse complement strand
TCAAAACAAATCTCAATGATCTTAAAATTACAAATGTTAGGATGTAATTGCTAAATGAAATTATATCCGCACCGTAATCCTATGACGCAGCAGATGCTTTCTCATCTTATGGTTACAAGTATTAACATAAAACGAGAAATGTTCATACCAACATGATATAATGACGTCGTAAATTTATATCATCACACATGTAAATTAAGATCAAACTTTTAAATTTTTCATCTCCGTTATTACGTTTATTTAATTTTTCTCCCAACTAATTGCCTAATGTATAGTTTCAGCATTTGAATACAAAAGGTCAATTTGAAATAAATAAAATAATGCTTTCACCGAATTTCTAATTAAAAAATATTTAACTTTTCTATTAACTATTATATTTAACTATTTTTATATTTTATAAAAATAAAATAGATATTGTTTTTTTTTGGTGCAATATATACCATTTCTACAAGAACTGAATGGCACTTACATATGTCGAACCTATGAAAATGCTATAATATTTTTTAACCCTGTATTGCATTATTCAAGTGACTTATTTTTTTTGAACAATACCGAATTCGGAAGTTTTGCTCAACAACCACAAAAAATCTAGTCAAGATATTTCTAACAACTCAATGAAATTAAAGAAACGTGTTGTCGCTCCTTATCATTCATGCAAAGAACATTTTTACAGCTGCAATGATTGTCATATCATAACATGTCCATAAACAATTCACTTGTCATGCGAATAAAATAAACCCGCCTTGCTTCATTTATTGTCCTGCCGTTATACGGAACGGTTGTGATGTTTCCATTAACAAAACAGACAACAATGATGTAACATAAATTTACAAAAACCTAATAAAAAATTTACAAAAACTCAACAAATCAAGCACAAAAAAACAGATTCAAAAAACATTCATACACATATACCAACAAAAAGTTAAGAAAAGAAAATGTTAGTACCTTAAGTGATATATCCACATTAGATATAGTTTAACAAATGAATTATAAAGTAATAAGAAATAAAACTAGCAAAGATAAGATACCTATACCAATGAAATAAGCTAAAAAACTAAATAACTACAGCCATAGTCAAAAGTATTTACACAACCAAAATTTTTGTATATATTGCACTAAAATAGATTTTTGTTGTTGTAATTTGACGTAAGTTTCAAAAAATATTTTTGTTGTCTCTTAGTTTTATCTATGCAGAACCAAATAAAAAAGAATTGGAAAGATAACTGCTCATTTGACAATAATAGAAGCAAATGCATTGATGCTTATTAGTTGTCAAAAGTATTTACCATACACAAAACATTAATTTCATTTTCTTCTTCTTAATTATTGAATTTTTAAAAAATGTTTATGCTTATTTAATTCATATAATTAATATTTAGTTACACCACCTTTGGCGTCAAAAACTGCCGAATATTCCCTATTTCAATTATGGTATCACTACGTTTTGGGTTTTTATCAATAGTTCTTTGCTGTTTTATGAAGTCTCACGCATATTCAATAACATTAAGACCAGGGCTCTGTGTAGGCCATAAAAAAATAGCATGACTTAACTCTTATAAAATTGGATTAAATCTATATCCTCGAATAAATGCCAATTTATGGTTTGTGCAAATACTTTTGACGCGAAAAAAAATTTATGTAAATACTTTTGACAACTAATAAACATCAATACATTTGCTATTTTTATCAAATGAAATCTTTCCAATTCTTTTTTTACCTGGTTCTGCATAGATACAACTAAGTTTTTTTTTCTTTTTTTTTTAAATACTTATATATTTATTTATTGTATGTTCTCTCTTACAATGAGACTAACAATAAGTTTTAAAATCTTATCACTAATTACATAATATCACAAATTTTTATTTTAACTATATTTTGTATAAAATAAAATAAAATAAAATAAAATAAAATAAAATAAAACAAAATAAAATAAAATAAAATAAAATAAAACAAAATAAAATAAAATAAAATAAAATAAAATAAAATAAAATAAAATAAAATAAAATAAAAAAAGTAAACCTTATATCACGAACCTCACTTAGAATAATGGGTTAAATTTTATGGGAGTGAATGTTAGGTGGTTTATTAAGAAAGCAGTTCAACTTTATCAGATTACTTAAAAGAAAGGTGCGGTTTTTACTTCAAGATATTGAATATTAATTAATATTAATATTAATTAATGGCTCTTTAGACGGTCAGCTCTTTTTAGGTGGGAAGCAGTGGATAGATGTGCGAGATTTCTTGTTAGGAGATTAACATGTTCTGTCAGCCTTTTATTATATTTTTTCTTATATTGTCAAATTCAGTTTTAACTAGGAGAATTTGTAGATCTCGGTGGATACTTTCGTTCCTTATACACCATGGGGCACCAGTGATTGGTTTTAGTATTTTTAACTGAGCTCATTGGGTAATTTCAATATTTGAAGCACTAGCATTGCCAAATAGCTAGATACCATAAGTCTATATTGGTTTTATGATGCTGTTATATAAGAGTACTTTATACTCTAGGCACAGGAAGATCTGCTACTAATGAGCCAATGCAACTTAGAGGCTTGGAATTTCTTCTGAATTTTTTTCGCTTCAAAATGTTTGCGCCAACTCAGTCTTCTGTCTCGGTGAATACCTAAGTACGTTATATTATTTGCTTGTGGTATGGGAATGTTATTTAGTAATTGTTGGAGATGTGCTCCGATTTAAGGTAAAAATGACGTGTCTACATTTTAGTTCATTAATTTTAATTCGCCATTTTGATATCCATTTCTCCACCCGAAATAAGTGAGATTAAAGTTAGTTTGAAGCTATCGACATAAAATTGCTGTATCATCGGCAAACGTTGTGGTGACAACTAAACTACTTATCGGGATATCAGATGTGTAAAGTACATACAAGATAGGACCACGAACACTTTCTTATGGAACACCAGCTTGTATTGGGAAATTATTAGAAGTATATAATTTACATTTCACTTTAAACCTCCTGTTATGCAGATACGATTCTAAAACTGAGTGGACATTTGAAGGTAATGAACAGCGTATCTTATATAGGAGCCCATTATGCCATTTGCTAATCGCGCATTAACCTACGTTTTTGTAGAACTAAGTTTTCTACGCCACTATTTGTAAGTACTTTATTGGATGTGTGAATTTTGTTGTCATTAGGAGTGGAGTATTCTGCTGCTGAAATCAGAATTGATTTTAAAACTGATGATGCGTCCTCAATACGAGATTTACACTTTATCTTGTAATTTGTGTGTATGTGAGAACTAATCTACTTTTAATGTTTCAGCCAGTTTGTTCTAGGAACAGTTTGTAAGGCTATTGAAACAGTCACGAAACAGAGGAGCATCAAGTAAACAAAATGTAACTGGAGAATGATCAGAAGACAAATCGCAGCTTGTGTATGTTGAGATCAAATTTCTGCACATGTCTTTGGTTACAGCGAACTCTATTAGGTCTGGTATTTCATTGTTATCAGCAGGTCAATATGTTGGCTGCCCAGGAGAGATTACGTCTAGTGCACTTTTCCTATTTGGAATGAAATTGTAAAGCTGTTTACCTTTTGGATTACAGAAGCGTGCACCCCAATACGTATGCTTAACGTTGTAGTCTCCTGCTGCAACAAATCTGTCACTTAGAGATAAGAAGTAATCCGTAAATTAAGTCTCAGTAATGTTGAAGCGAGGGGGGCAGTAAACTACTGATAAAGTTAAATTTTTTCTTTTGTGCTTAAGGCATATTGATGTGGCTTGCATATAATTATAGGCATATGTACCTAGAAAATTGTGTTTTAGACGCCTTCGTATCAAAATATCTGTACCAACTGTGCTTTGTTATCTGGGTGATTGGTTTTATAGAAGAAATAACCAGGAATAGAAAAGAAATTTTTGTTTGTTAGATGTGTTTCTGAGCAAAGCATTACATCCACACATTCTCGGGTCATAAAATTCGTGAGTTTAAGTTTATGTTGGCTTAAGCCGTTTGCATTCCATGTAAAAATTTTTAAAGTACTCATTAGACAAAAACATTTGCAATAATTGGTTTTGCATTTTAACTATTTCGTTAAGAGTAGTTTGCACAATTGAAATAAACTGAGTTAAGCTCTGGGTGAGAATGGAGATCATCATTTCCAAACTATTACTTTGAACTGATGGGATGGGATGGCTTTCATTTTTTTTAAGCTTAGAAGGTTCCGGATAAAGTTCAACTTTAAACATGGGTTGTGGAATCTTATTTTTATTAACTAAATTTTTAACTGTATATATATATATATATATTAACTATATATTTATAACGGTACTTTAGATAAAAATAAGTGACAACAAAAAAATTTTTTGAAACTTACGTCAAACAACAGCAACAAAAATCTGTACTATGGCTGTATGTGTATCAATTTGAAAAAGCGTCAAGAAAGCTTTTTTAAATCACAAAATTTGTAATGGCACACCAATATACTTAAATATTTTTACCTTTTTTAAATAAAGTAATATTCACGCCAAAACATTTCATTCGTCCAGACATGTACACTGACACCATTTGTTGCTACCAAATTTAAATAACTTATAGAATATTAAATAGTACTCATTGATTTTGACTTTTTTCATTTCAACAATTTTTATACTTCGTTAAAACACAAAAACCATATACAAACAAAGGAAATGTGTTGGATATGATAACCACTTAAGTCAAAAAAGCTTTGAATGCAGTAAAAAACGTGTCGATGTGAACCAGAGAACTGCAACGAGTCATAATTTTAACACTCAGAGTGCACTCGTAAAAAACCAAATATGATATGTATTAATGCTTTTCTCACACACTATTTATACGCATTCACATTCGCTTCAGAAATGATTCACGAGTATGTTCGTTAACGAATGCCGATGCTAATGAATCAGCTTCACCATAACATGTATGATTCAAAAATCATAGCATATACTCAGGTGAGTATGAATGACTCGATGACTCGTGTGAGCAGTGAACCAAAACAAACTCTAAAATTTTTAGAGTTCCTTTTTTTTATCAATTATAAGCTTGTCAAAGATATTATTTAGGTAATAAAATGAAATGAGGCAACATTTTTCTTTGGAACTAGTTTAAAATCTAGTTTATTTAGTTTTCTACCTGTCTTATATTTTACTTACGAAAAATTTGCATATTAACTGATATGTATTGTGTGTTACATAAAATCTATATATTCCTACCCAATAATCTAAATGTTTTATGGTATATGATATACAGATACTCTTAAACAATTTTTATTGTTCTATACTGTATTATATAAAAAAAAATTTCAAACCTTTTTTTTTACTTTTATTGGCAATACAAATCACCCATCCGCAATAAAATATTATACCTATGTAATTCATCCCCTAATATTAAATATGCATCAATAAATGCATACACAATTTCTTTATTTAAAAACACAAACAAAATACATGCAATACAAATGCAAGCAAAATATTGTCTTCTTCTTATGCACACGAAGCAACAACAATGCACATTAAAAACGTTTCGAAATCGTTTTCACCTTCGTGAAAAGATCCTTAAAAAGACCACTATCTTCGGGAAAAGAACACAAACTAAAATTTTTTTTGAATTCTTTCGGACTTTTTTTAATCTACTGTTCGTTTAGTGTTTTTTTTTATCAAAGTTGACAAAGAGTACACTATGTTCGGTACTGTAGTGTTTGTTTTTGTTCACTGCGTGTGAGTGCTGTATGAAATTTTGTGTGAGCACTGTTGTTTGTTAAGCCAAAAAGTTTTGTGTTTAGTTTTGTACTTTTGATGTGTGTTGTTGTTGTTAGTATTGTAAATTGTGTGCTTGAATACTTCTTGTGTATTAAAATAGGAGTTGTTTAAGGTGGAAATTATATTTACTTTTATTTCAGGTTAACATACTATTTTTTCTTTAAAAAAATTAGGTACACAAAACTAAATAGTTGTAAGTTAGAACAATAAACAAATAATAAATAAAAAATTATAAAAAATAATAATAATCAAATAATAAAATAAATAAACAAATTTTTCACGAATGCGACGTAATACTCATAAATGATTCATAAATCATTTGAATCATATTTGTGGCGAATGTCGGTGTTTATGAGTATCATATGAGCAGAGTATAAATCATTATAAGTGCTGTAAGCTGTTTGTATGAATCAGTCAGAGTCGAATATACGGAAAAGCGAGTCAGAATGCATATAAATGAAACACAGTCAATGATTCGAATATTAAGTATACATTGCAGTTCTCTGTTGTGAACATCACTTGATGTCCTGGCGGCATTATCTAAACCGAAAGTAGGAATGTTTAAACATTATATCGTACATGCAGCTACATTTCGGTTATATATGATTTTTATACCTTGTAAATAACGAAAACTACAATGTGCAAGTCATAACAGTTATTACAGATTTCATTCGATATTTCTTTTTAGAAAAGCTCAATGAGCTTAATTTTTCAATTTTTCCGGCTGAACAAGGAATCCAAAGTAAACAACTTTTTAAATATAACTAAACAAGTGCCCATGCCACACTTGAATAATTTTTGAGGATTAATTTTAGTGTATTGCCTGCTACACTTGATGGATTCTACATTTTGAATATTCGTATATATGAACTCTGCTTAGTTGTGTGCGATTAAATAAGAAAAAGACATTTTGACGAGGAATTTGGTATTTGTGTATGAAATCACAAATAACATATAAATTTCTTACTTTACTCTTCACTATTTTGTACTGACATTAAGAATAAAATGCCCTTGTAAATATAAAATTTAAAATACTAAAAAA